>NC_069386.1:106277500-106580833 GCF_027475565.1 Acinonyx jubatus | reverse complement strand
ATTATCTATTTTTAGAAAAAAAGAAAACTAGAGCTTTTTGCTATTGACAAGACTCATAAAAAGGAACAAATAATGATAAGCAAACCCTTACTTTTGGAAAATACCCATGGTAATCTTGATGTAAATCTTCTTCTTCTGCATATTTTCTCTTAAAGTAGGCTACTTTCGACGTTGTTAATGTATATGTTAATACTTTTGTTGGATAAGCTAAACAAAAGAAGATAATGAGAGAAAAGTCAGATTTTATTGTGGAAAACAGCATTTTATACATTCTACTTATAAGAAGAAACTGTTGGTTGACCCTGGAAAAGAAAATTCTTAGTAAATGAAGAATTTACTAAGCAATGTGTTAAAGTCATCCGTAGCAATTCTCTTGTGACCAAAAAGCCTGTTTGTAGGTAATAGCCACTACTCAGACCCAAAATAGATGTTCCGCGTTGATGAATTATATGTATTTCCTTATGTTGGTCCTCAAAAATGAATACTTACCAATACTCTATTTAATTTCATGCCATTTAATGTCAAAATATTCCCCAATTTGAAGTTGATTCACAAAATCAATGGAAAGAGGGAAGTCATTTTTCATCATTCTTTTAGTTAAACTCCCTAGTTTACAAAGGGAATTTAATGTTGCTAGGTTAATGTAGGTTAATCCAATTGGTGTAAAATGGTTGGTAACCCAATTACGCTTTAAAGAAGCAATCATGTGTGTCTATAGACAAACCCTATGATATGGTCATGGGATGACCATCCTCATAACACAGAGGTTAATCATATGGAAACGAGAGGTTTAAATAGCATCTTGACTAGCAAACTTGAGCTTGGTATAATATCTGAACGTGAAAACTTTGTTCTCTCCTTTAAAATACTATTCATGGTTGGTGGGTTTGAGCCCCATGTCAGGCCCTGTGCTGACAGCTCAGAGCCTGGAGCCTGCTTCAGATTCTGTGTCTCCCCTGTCTCTGCCCCTCCCCTTCTCTAGCTCTCTCTCTCTCAAAAAAAAAATAAAAAATAAATAAACATTAAAAAAAATTGAGGATTCTGCCTTGTTTAAGGAAGGACAGTAGTGTTCTGGAAGTGGATTTTCAGAAAGCATTTGGTTTGAAGGGAGTTCCTACTATGTACTGTAGGTGGTGCTCATATCACACAAAAGAGGCAAGTTCAACCTTAAAAGCAAAGGACAAGTAGCTTCCTAGTGAAAACACTGAATGAATTTAGAATACAAATTGAGTCCTGGTGAGTAGATGCTCATTCAACCTCAGGGGGCAGAACCAAAATAAATGCTCATATTTATACATCATCTATTTTACTTTTAATCCATACCTTCAAATACTGCTAGGTATTGAAACCATTTGACTCACAAAATGAGTAATTTATTAATGTGTTGGTTAAATAAATTTACGATTAAGACTTTTGATGTTTTACCTCTGACATTTTAAATTTTAAAAAAATCTTATATATTAAGAATGTGTACCTCAAGAAACTGCTGCTTCTAACTTTTCTTCCAATTTAGTGACATCTATTTAACACTTCCTGCAACTTTGGTAGCTGCTGGATGGTTTCCTAAACCAGTAGGTAAAGCTACAAAAATCACACCTAAAGCATTCCAAATGTTCATTGATACCAGTGTGAATTGTAAACCCAAGAGTCTTCAATTAGAATGGGCATGATCTGTAAGGGCAGTAAGAATTTTAAACACTGGTGTGTCTGACCTAAAAGGAGACAAATGTGTGATGATCTTTCACAACTGAAGCAAAAACAACAGTTGCCACTGTATGTACGTGGCCTCTGAATTCAATAAGCAGAACTCAATTTATATGGAGTATTCACAGATTTCAAAAGGTTGGGGCGAAAAAAGAACAAAATTGATTGTATTGAAAACAAAAAGCATTAAGGAATCCAGTTTTCTCAGGGGCTGTTTTTTGGTTTGGGGGTTTTTGTTTCTTTTTAGTAGACTGCGTTTTCTTTCATGTATTTTGAAAGCATTTAACCAAAGAATTACGTGAAGCTTTGGGATATTCTGTGATGACAATTAGCTATTGTGACTGAATTCTTTTTTAACTGTTTAACTAGTTGACGCTACAATGGATCTCAAGTGTTGGAGAGCATCAGAATCATCTGAAGGGCTCTTCAAATCACAAATTGCTGGGTCCCACCCCCACAATGTCTAATTCAGGAGCTCTGGACCAGGAGCAGAAAATTTACATTTCTAACAAATTTCCAGGTGACCCTGAGCCTGCAGGTGTGGGGACCACATTTTGAGAGCGCTGGACAGGCATGGCAGTTGAACTACAACAGCAAGTAGAAAGGCAGAACATTCGGCCCATCAACTGATTGCCTTATCATCTGAATGCCAAGCAATCAGCTTGATTGATTTTTGTTGGTGGTGGTGTTGCTATCGCAACATTGGCTACATTGGCTTCGATGCTGTAGCATCATGAACAAAGCCAGAGTGCCTTTTAACTAAATAGTCAAGGAAGAATGAGGTCACTGTTCAACATAAATTCTGGGTTCACATTAAGAAGTATCAATGACTGTTATTAGCATTAAAGCTGGACAGGTCACTTAAAATAAATAAATAAATAAATAAGGCCCGAAGGATTATTACAGTAGGAAAGGATAGATGAAAGACTTGGAAAGAAGAAGAACGACTTTACCATAGCAAACATTTTTGTCTATGTATATTTTGCTTTTTAACATCTGCTCATTTTATTTTCCAAAGGAATGCAATACCTGTAGCATTTAAGACCAAATGAAAACTTTTGAATGAATGACACAAGGCAAGGCCGGTGGCAGCTTTGGAAAACCAAACATCAACTAAACCAAGTGATGCTCTGGGGAAGGTACTTTTAATTAATAGATCAAGACCAGAAAATTATACTAAATGTCTCCAAGGTTCATTAAGATCTAGTTTGGCTGTGTTGGAGAAGTGAGCCTCAGATACAGAATGTATTACACCCTGAAAACACAGTAAATTCTCAGGGGTCCAGATTTGTGTCTCAGCTCCATGGGCAACACACTTAGCCACTTAGTTTATTGCTCTTAAAAAACACCCCCAAGGGTTGTTGAAATGCTGAAAAGCTTTCACAGCTGGTATTGGTTTGACAATTACCTCCTTGCAGGCTGTTTAGCTATTTGCAATGTTTTTGGCATAAATGTTTTTGGAGGATGCTTTTAGCCACTTTGAGGCTAAAATATATAGCAAACATAAGTTCCTACATCTGTTTTCTTGGCTGGATTGAAACTCAAAAAATTCAGAGCTGGAAATTTATTTATTGACTACCTGATTTGGCCTCCAAAGTTTACAGATGAAGAAACTGTAGCTCAGAAGGGTTCTGTGATTTACAATCAGTTATGTGGCTATGAGTTTGGGTTTTGAAGTCAGGTTGAAGTGGGTTTGAATTCCAGGTCTGCTTTTTCTTAGTTGTGTGGCCTTGAGAAAATCATATAAACATGTTACAAGTCTCATTTGTAAAGTGGGGAAAGAAATATCACTGGCTCATAGGATTGTTGAAATAATTCATGGAAAGGGACTGGCACTGTGCCAAGCATATAGTAAGCACTCAATCAAATCTGAACTCTTATTAGTGCCAACAGGCACAGACCTATCCTACAAACACAAATCCCAGCCTGGCCTCCTAGCTCTGACCCTAAGACTCTTTCTACCACCCTTCCTCCCAGAGATACTAGATGGTAATTTGGGGGTTAAAAGACTACAAAAGAATATTTCAAATGATCAAGTGAGAAAAAAAAATACGGTACAGGTGCTATGACGACTCCAAGAAAATATTTCTGAATTTACTGCCACTGGTCATACATTTGGGGTGAAACAAATGTCAATTGTTTTTGAAACATCCAGATAGCCATTTGAAGAATTAAAGTTACTCCAGATATCCAAAGAAATTTGCCTGTTACGATCCAGCAAGCACACGTAGATCTGTTTATATCATTCTCCCGTAACTAAAAAGCCAAATTCAATCCAGAGAGTTGAGATACGCAGGAAAAAATCAAAATGATTTTATGGGTTCATTTTCAGTTTTGAGGTCTGAGAACAGCATATGAATTACAAAACAGAATTAGGCTGCGCCTAAATTTATCTCCAAAGGTAAAAGGGTTAACTCTGGCTTGGCTATTCACACATAAAATACCTGTGTCCAGCCCAACGCATTTCACAGTGTAGAACTTCAAGAAGCAACACATGAGAAGTCAGGCAACAGAATGACCGCCCCCATCATTAGGGTTCCAGCGGCACAATTTATACACATTTTTAAAATAAATGTTTCAAATGTAATTACAAACGATTGCTCAAGTGCTCCTCCTATTGTTCTGCCCCTGCCTCCAGACATCTGGAATCCTATTACTGCACAAGTGATTTCATTAGGTACACGGCCCAGGGGCAGTACATTAAGGAAAGATCATCAGCAAATTAATTTACAAACACTTTGAGAGAACAGACAATAATAAAAGAACAAGGCCGTCATGGAGATCCATTCTTTGTCTGAGCCTGCAAAGCCTGAGAGATGGTGAAGAAGTGATGGCTTTCACATATCTTCATTTTAACCACGTTTCCATTCTCTTCCCCACAACACCTTGATCAATAGACTGCAAAACCCGAGCTGAGATCCTCCTAGTAGATGTGCCTCTGTAGCCACAGACAAAAGAACAGTCTGGTCAATGGGGAGACTAAGGTGGGGTCTAACCACTGATCAACGGCTGACTTCGGTACAAATCACGGGGCCCCGACTTCCGGTCCCTCATTGATTTCCCTTTGCGTGGCATTAGCCTGGCGTGAGCCTTAGAAAGTACATGTCCCTACCTAACTACCTAATGTTTTGCTAGTCGCAGAGCTAGAACACGTCCTTCCTTAAAGGCAACAACCATTTTTGTTTAGAAAGAGCTGTATCATCTGTCCCTGTTAGCTGCACTCTTCAGTCTTGCTACATGGCTTAAAATATCTCAACAGGATTTTCTAGTGCTGTGAAACAGCACTAGTTCAAATCCCAACTCTACAATTTATTTGCTTAGTGGCTTTAACCTCACAGAGCCTGAGTTTCCTCATCAATTAAATGGAGGAACAATATCAAACTCACTGAGTTGTATGTGAATTAAGGGAGATGATATTTTAAAAGCACTTACTCAGCCAGGGCTTGTCACATTTCCACACATTTTCTACTCAATAAATTTTAGGTGTTGTGAGTGTAGTGATTTCATTTTTGAAATCATAAATATGTGTCCTATTAAGCAGTACCGTGTTAAAGCAGGACATCTGTCCTCTCTTTTGTGTTGAGCACAGTAGCATGAAACATTCACAAGTGCGCTCAAGGAGGTAGATGGAAGCAACATTCAAGGCTGCAATACTGCTCCTTTTGTAGACCTTGAGTTTTGTGATAGCAATTTTCCATCAGTTTTGTCCCTTATAACCCCTTGCCTGGCACACTTCTAGATAATATATTCTATGGAGCAGAACTCAGTGGCAGTTTTTAGCTCCAAATCAATCAATGGAACAATCTGTTTCTACAGATTTATCACCCACTCCAAGCACAAGATTGACTTTGCTGGCAGTTTAGAATTACCAACAAGTTGTAGCTCCTGGCAAAGTTTCTTAGGAACTTCCAGGGATACTAACAAGAAAGAGAAGTTTCCCAAGACCAGAAGCAGTGTCTGGGACTGGATTCCACATCCCTCAGGATAGCCCCAAGTGTACATATGGAATAATAAATAAAACACCACCCTTCCACAGCCTATCTTGTTCTGCTGCTGATGACCTCTGAACCAAAGAGAGCATTATTACATGGCTGGTCATATCCCATTTCATAAGTTACCTTCATGAAGTTACCTTAGTTGCTGCACCAAAGCTTAATTTTTGCCATGATCTGGCCCTACTGACAGACACCAAGTGCAAGAAGTTCCATGGGTAAATTTAGTGATTTACCACCCCTCAGAAGTGCATTCTTTGTTTTAATTTTTTTAATGTTTATTTATTTTTGAGAGAAAAAGACAGAGAGCAAGCAGGGGAGGAGCAGAGAGAGAGAGAGAGAGAGAGAGAGAGAGGGAGACACAGAATCTGAAGCAGGCTCCAGGCTTGAGCTGTCAACACAGCCTGACAATGGGGCTCAAACCCACGAACCGCGAGATCATGACCTGAGCTAAAGTTGGATACTTAACTGACTGAGTCACCCAGGCACCCCCATTCCTCGTTTTAAAGGATGATGCTCCCTTTTACTACACCTTGGAAAGTGGGAATGAATCAGAAAGAAAATTGGCAAAGCACTCACATTGCTAGATATAGGTTCCAAGAAATATCTTACTGATGAGATGTCTCGGGAGATGTTATAACTTCCTTAGATACCCAGGTCTGTTGCTCAGAGAGGAGGGCTTTTCAATCCCCCATATGTGGACTGCAGAGATCTTATGAAGAAATACTTAATCTATATCACCCTCATTCTCTTCCACTTCGATGCCACCACCAGGTTTGAGTATATCGCCAACAACATTTAGCCAGGTACCCCAGAAGGGTTGTAGAAAAACATAAGATGGACTAATCATTAACTTTACTAAGAATATAGGACAATTTGTCCCAGAGTGGGGTGATTCTCTGCCTTCGCTTGTATTGCCTAATTTGTGTCACCACCCAGAGTTACTCTGGTGGTGAAATGTCCCTCATTCACAGGTTCCCTTTCCTCTAAAACTTTGGTGCTTCATTAAATTGAATTGTGTTCGACCCCAGCACTCTGCTTAAGTTAATAGCTAGATTTATGCCCCACATCAGATATGGGGAGACAAGCCACAGAGCAGTAAAGCAAGTAGCCCATGCAGACAGAATAGACACTTGAGGCTCTTGAGCTGTGATTCTCTTTGCAACATCCCCAACTTTTCTTGATGTTTGTAGCCCATGCTCCCTTTCAATAATGGTTTTTAAAAGAATATCTACTCTGACACATCACCATAGGGGGGATTTCCCAGCTTCAAACCTGCCCCTCCTCCCCTTCTAAGCATCACTGATATTTAGAAGACTCTTGTATCCACCTGCCAAGAAGACTTTTTGCTGCACAGTATAAGATGAAAAAAAAACTTTTTAGAAAACATTCTAGTGATAAAGCTATATCATAATGCTGAACATAATACTAGCAAGCCTTTAGTCCTTTTTATTAATATCCCCTTATGACCCCCAGTGAGAAATATTGCAACAAACTAGATGGCTCTGTTATTAGTCTGTTAACATAAATGTAATCAGGAAAAATTTTAGAAATACTTGTGTTAGCCCAAAAAGGGGAAATGTTAAAGTCATGTATTGACACTAGCTAAACAGACAACTTCTTAGAAAGATTGGGGGGGGGGACTGACACGGAGCTGCTCCCCCCAGAACGGAAGGTGCACTTCTTCCTCAGTTTTAGTTGTGAATGCCTACGGTCAGTTTACCCCTCTGCTTCTGAAATATTATTTTATTTCACCTTTCTCTAGGTTTCTGAAGCATATTGCTTTGACAAATAGAGCAATCCAAACTGGTTATGCCTCAGCTTTAGAGCTATTGTAAGGCTGTCGGTGTTTTGACAGCTAAAGCCAGCTGGCATGAGTCCTCAGTGCAGAGCCCAGGGCTTTGGCACCTTGATCAAACCTTTCAACATTTCTCCATGTTTCAAAGCATCTTCTAAATCCCAGGAAAGCAACATGGCATAAAATTAAACATGGAATGTTCGTACACACATAAACACTTCCAAATAGAATATATGAGGAGAAACTGAAATTGGAACATGGTTTCAGTTTTAACCTGCTTGATCTCAGCTTGATCTAAGCCTTATAGCCCGAATGACATCCCCCTTTTAGAACTCACTGTACGTACAAGTACAGCTGGCATTCCCATCGACAAGAGTGACTATATCCTGAACTACAAAGCTGTGGAATTTTTTTTTACACTCTTCCTTAGGATCTACCAATAGCCCTAGAATTAAGCGTTTATATTGTAATGATACCATTTGATTTAGTTTCATTTATTTAAAGCTAATTACCATGATAAAATTTTCTGACGAATGACTTCAAACAGATATGTTCATCAAAAGTGTACAGGATATATTCTGCACATTATACATTCAGGATAGAGTCAAAATTAAAATTTAAGAACCCTTTTCACTTGACCTTCTTGATTGCAATAGTGGTCTCAATGAAAGGGCAGGCCTTTTCATGTAAATTAAAGGGCACTGAATGATTTTAAACTCCTATGCATATTACATAAGAGATAGGATGTGTATAAATTACGAATGCACAAGACTAATGCATATGCATGAACCAATACTTGTGGCTTATTCAAACTTTCCTCAGATTGATAGCATGGCTAGAATTCTACATACATCTCATCGCAGATGACAGTAAATCTTATTGGTCTCCTTGGATTTGCTGCTTACCATAAAATATAGTAATTATAATGGAGAAAGGAAAAAGGTGTCGTGGTACTAAAGGCAAATGATAGTGTTAGTGGTCATCTTTAATGTTTAAAATTATCAAAGGTATTTCAATAAGTGACTATGGACACCAGTACTTTTAAAGTCTCATGATAATCATAAAAAACCTACAATTAGACCAGAATAAATTTTCAAACAGTTTCTAAATAAAACCGCTCAGTTATTTACTTTTACAAAGAGACGTAAAATGAGGGAAGAAATGCAGCCTGCTGTATTTTCATGAATTTGATTGCAATTTGCTAGGCCGGTTACCTACAGGAACTGTACATGTGAAAGTTAAACACAGCACTGGAGAGCTTAGCACTCATTAAATTTATTCTGACTTGAAAATTTGGTTTCAGATGCTTAATACTCCTAAGTTTCTATCCTCATGACCTTAGTGCAAATTAAATTAAAAAAAAAAATCACCAAGATCTCCTTTTGCGACTTGGAGACTCCTTTTCATTTCTTTCATTCAGACATGCACCAGTTTGCTCATAGGGCTTCCGCTTGACATGCTCCCCAAGGCAGGCTACCTAATTTGGCCCACCCTATTCACTTGGGTCTTAGGAAAATCTGCCAGCCCACAAATGTCCTCTCTACGGAAAACCTTTATCGACGTTTACCCAGCAACCATCTATATAAACAACCCCTTATATTGATCTTGTGAGTTATGGTAATGCTACATTAGCATTTATTTCTTTGGATACATATTTAAACAGTAATTTCTTTTAAGCTAGTGATTACCTGGTAAAGCTGAATCAATCCGAAAAGTGTATTTCTAGGACAGCTTCAGAAAATCCCCTTTGCACAGCGAGCATTTCTCACAGCCTCTGGCTCATGAATGGCAACCTGAGATTGTGAAACAACGGAGACAGATGCAAAATAACATGGGGAGAGCCAGGACTGCGCTGCTTTGAACTGGTTATCAAGTCAGGAGAACGCATGCAGCAGGGGGACACTACGAAAGACGTTCAAGGTGGAGCTGTTCTGGACCAGATGGATTAACTAGATTAACCTTCAAGCACATACCATTACTTTCGTGCTCTCCAGATTTAATTTTAAACAGAAGGAGTCTTAGCTATCCTAAGAAATTTGGAAAAAAGTGAATAACCAATTTCTCCAATTATTTACTGGCAGATTATTTGGGGGATGTTATCGGTAGGTTGATTTTCTTTTGAAATCGGGGTCAGATGTACTTAATTTGTTTTTAAATGCCAGATGTTGTATAATTTCAAGATACATTCTCTCTAAAGTTACAATCCATCAGTTAACTCAAAACAGCAACTCAATCATTCTCTGCACTACACACGATTTCTCGCAAGATTTGAAATAGCCAAATGGTACTTCTTCTTTGAAGATAGTTTTTCTTTAAAGGGCCATGTTTAACTGCACCTTTTCTACATGGATGTATGCTTACAGATCTCATCATCTTCTATATTTAGAGAGATGAGCTTTCCAAAGGAAGATAGGCAGCCAATGAGGAGGATCCCATCAAAAGAGAGGTGAGTTACTATGGTTACTTTTCAGGAGATTGAGTAACAGTGAACGGCTGCTCCCGGCCAAATGGACCCTTTCCAGAGCAGGACCTAAAAAGATTGTTGCTCTCCATACGTGTTGATTCAATTAGTCCATGCTGCACGATGGCATTTTAGCCTTAACCGCAGGCTTACTGCTCCCCGTTCTCCTCGCCACACACACGAGCAGCGAAGTCAAAGGAAAAACACGGAGGGCTGAAAACTTCCGAACACAAACCTAGTATCGATGGGCAGGGGAATCCTCAAGAACCAATTCCATGATTTTTAAAATATGAAGCCAGGTAATTCGGGACCACCACCTGGCCACTTTTCAATGACCGGGAGCGGAGTAGGATCCCAGAACAGTCCCTATCCTCACCCTCAAGGAAACGGGTCTTTTCTGAGCCTCAGAGAAAGGCACATGGCTGGACGAGTCCAGACGTACCTTGCGAGCTGGGTCCACTGGCCAGGAGATCGGCGCATGCACCTGTTTCGTAGGTTCGCGGGGTTCGGCGCTCCCTCCCGCTCTTGCGGCGCTGTCACTCTTCACTCGAGCGCTGACAGCAACGGGGGCGGCGGCAGCGCGACAGCGACAGCGGCAGCAGCGGCAACTGCAGCTCGGCGGGCAGCCCTGGCTCCTGCAGGTCCGTCCCTCCAGTCTCTGAAGCGCCTCTCGCCTCCGGCTCCGGGTTCGGAACGCGAGGCGGGCGCGCAGCTGTTCTCCGCTCGCATTGGACCAGAGGGAGCAGATGTTACCCGGTTGCTAGGAGCGTTGCTAGGAGGCGATGACGCCCCTCTACAGCTCAGGAGCAACTTTCCTGTAGGTCGGATGCGCTGGCGGGGGCTGCTGGGAGCTAGATTTGAGAACAGGAACGAGGAAGCGCAGCGAACAAAGAGTCCCAAACGGGGGGGTGGGGGGTGGGGGGTCCTTTCCTTGCCGACGTTGGGTCCTGAAAGGCTGGGGAGCTGCGGGTCGGTGAGACCCGCAGCTCTGCGCTTGGGCCTTGGGGCCCTGCTTCCGAGGGCCTGGGCAGGTGATGGGGGCCGCTCTTCCCCAGGCAGGTCACTCGGTGCAGGCCACAGCTGGGTGTCGCCCGAGGTGATCAGGCTTGGGAATGGGAGTGGGCGGTGCTTTCAGTGGCTGAGGAAGCAGCATAAGTTGGTGCCTTTAAAACACCGAGGCCCACCGGCATGCTCTGCACCCTGGGGCAGGACCCTGGCAATGGGAGAGGTGGAGGAGTATGTGTATGGCCTGGGGTGAGGGGTGTGGGATGGGGAGTATAATAGGAACTTGTGCCTTCTGGGCTCTCCTCCCCAGTGTGTTGCATTTTGTGTCTTCAGGTTTGAACAGTTGATAGATTTTGAATCTAATCCATGAAAATCGGACCAGAGTCTCATTCCTTATAGCACTGGCTATGACTGCCTACTGGTACTGTGCCAAGGATTTCAGAAAAAATGACCCTGTGGTCTCAGATATTCCCTTTATGAGTTAGAAAGTCTTCATTTTTGTTCCAATGGCTAATTAAAACCTCAGGCTAATTTGTAAGCTTCTTTAAAGCTTCTTTTCTATACAAAAGAGAAGATACCTTTCACAAAGGAGACTGGAGAAGGTATTCATGTTTCAGTCATTTACACTTTAGTATAAGTTCACCCAAAGGATTGATTGTATCATCTCTGATAGTGCACTCAAGGTAAGCTTTTTCTTTTCTTTCTTTCTTTCTTTCTTTCTTTCTTTCTTTCTTTCTTTCTTTTTTTAATCATGGCTTTTTGTTGTTGTTGCTGTTTTTCAATGGAGTTGTTATTCTTTGGTCAGGGAGGGATGATGAGGTCAAAGTGGACAAATTCAGGTAGCCAGTGAGCCAAATTAAAGAAGGGAAAATGACAAATGCAGTAGAAAAAGTTTTCCCAAAGCAGAGAGGCAATCCCTCAGAGAGGGAATCTCATTGAAGAAGGATATATACCACTTCCCTGACTCCCTATAGGGTCAGGCCAGGGCCTGGAAGGAAGAGAGCACCACTTGGGAATCAATTAAAAAGAAAAGTTGCTGTATTCAGAGCCAGGACAGGGCTGCTGTGCAGTGTCATGTTGACTTCTGCAATGGCAGATATTTTGCCAGGCTGAAGGGGCTACACAAAGTGGCCCTACAAATCTCATTGGCCCTGCTTCCTCAGGCACCCATTACCAACTGAACACCTATGACCAAACTTAGAGTTAACAATCCGTTAGCCCAAAGATTTGAAAAGCCAATCACCTTGCGCTAATGATGAACCTGACTATAGGAATCCCACAGCGATGTAGATCAAATCATCACAGGTGCCCTTTAAATATCTTACAATTCTATTTGCCAGTTACACCTCAAGGTCCAGTCACACTAGTTTTCTTGTTCCCTTGAGTGAGGAAGGCTCTCACTTGTCTCAGGTATTTTGTACATGCTGTTTCTGCTTCCTTCACGTGCCTCCCTCTTACCTGCTTACTGCTACTCAGCTTTCAAGTCACAGCTTAAACACCATTTCCTCGTCAGTGGCTTTCCTTCACAGCTTCCCACTGGCTAGGTTAGCCTCGTAATTACATTCCCAAATCACCTTACTGGCCCCATTTCACCAGAATCACCACACCAGGTTTCCGGCTAGCGCTGCCTTGTTAACACTGTGTTTCTAGTGCTGAGCACCCAGGGCCTCGTCCATCAGAGGTGAGCATAGGCACATGTGAATGGATGGAGCCACCCTGTCTGGCTCGAGGTGCCTGGTTTTTCCTTAGCTATGTAGCTATCAGCTGGTGAACTTACAAAGCCTGAGGGTAGCAGCTGGTTGCTGTCCTGTAAAGGAGAGGGGAAAGCCTGTTAGATAGAACATTGTTTTCTCCCCTTAATGAGACATTATGTCGATTACAGCAACTTCTTTTTCTTCTTACGGCATCTTATAAATTTCTCAACCTGGATTTTACTGGCATTGGGAAATAACCTTAAAGTTCTTTATATATTTTCCTAATTCTGTTCTCTCTGTGTCCTCCAAAGTAAGTAGGATCCTCTGATGTGTTTCATCCTTCCTTAAAATGCTCCTCTACCTCAGGTAAAAAGGAGACTTCATCATCACAGGCTGTATCTCTATGGAGCAAAAAATTAAAAGTTAAAAAAAAAACCTCGTTGGGGAGCAGCTAGCTAACTTGACCAATATGGACAGTACTTCTAGTCTAGTTGATCAGAAGAGACCAGGAAACCTTCTTCTGTTGTCAATAGAACTCTCCAAATAATTGCCAAATCCCCTCCTCATCTGGGACCACCTCAAGAAAAATAATAGATGTTGGAAACATGATGGAAAGGTCAGGGAAATCTCAAGATCACGGAATTGCTTGGTGGCAAAGCCAGAAATAGAGCACAGGTATGAGTTTAATCTTTACTGGACTACTTATGTCTGCACATATAAGTTTACAAATTCTTCAATCCTCCTGGCAGGAGATCAGAGCACATCTTTCACTAAACATTCTGGATTTTAAAATTAAATACTTAAATACCATACAGTCCACCTTAGAATTAATCTAAATTGTAATCGTCTCACCTCAAGACAACCCTTGAATCTTGTCCCTCCTTGAGACGACCACAGATGTAATGCTAATCCTGTCTCCTACTCCTTATCTATTTGCTAAAAAGAATGAGATGTTTTATTATGTAGTAGAATGCACATTAAAATTTGTCAGTGCTCCGAACTGTCACCCAAGTTTCTTCTTGAGCCATGTCTCTGAATCTCCCTAGAGAAACCCTAGGGAAACTGTCAAGACACTATGTAGTTTATAAGACAGATAATGTGATTTGATTCATCAATAAAATGTTACTCAAGATTTTTTTAAATTACTACAAAAGACTTTAAGAACCAAAGTCCTAGATAACTGTCTCAATTATTTTAACAGTTAAAGATGGGTAAATCTCTATTGAAGGAATGTTAGAAATAGGAATCCTTTGTCAAGTTTTTTGTTCTGCAGATGATTTACTTTAAAACTCTATTCCCTCTGCAATATTCTGTTTTTGCTCACAGTTTTATAGGCTTTGCTTTGGTGTTTTTAACAGGTTACATATGTATGTAGTGCACATACACACGTAGAAAGGCTCCACCATACTCCGGCTGTCAGCTCAAACTCTGCCCTGTGGCTCTGGAAATGTGAACTCAAGTGATCTTTATTTGCAGAAGCACCCCCAAACAGTGTAGAAATGCTCTACGATGGCTAATGTGAGCAACTAAAATCCTTAATCAGCCCATAATGTTCTAGTGCCACCGTGGGTTAGGAAGTAACAGATAAGCTTACAGTTAGCAGGTTTTCCTTAAATAATCACCACTGCTACAACATTTGAAATAAAATTGTTTTTTAAAAAGGAAAACTGTGTGCTAGATACTGTGTAGAAGAATCCTAATGGATTCAATTTCCTGTACATGCAAATGAACAATTCCTAGCCTTCTTAAATATAGGTGGAGCCATGTGACTCGTTCTGACCAAAGGAGTTTACACAGAGGTGGTGAGCACCCTCTAAGCCTGGTTCCTTGAACGTACATTTGATTCTCGTGCTTTTTCTTCCTCCTTCATTTGATTGGCCATATAGTCCTTCAGAGGCCCTAAGAACTCTGGGATGGCTCTCAGTCCCCGAAATGCTGCTAATAAAGAAAGCTGCACGGGCAAAAGCATGTTGGTCAGAAATAAACTTATCTTACGCTGACTCACTGACATTTAGGGTTGTTTATTATAACAAGTAGCATTAATTACTTCAACTAATACAATATGCAAAAATGGTAAAAATAGATTTTCCCTGTAATATTTAGAGAATGTTTGTTTGTTTGTTTGTTTAGGGGACATCAACAATGTTTTTATAGCTATGGAGGTCTGACCATAATAGCCCTGCCCTGGTATTTCTACCTTCCTGCACTGGATTCTTATAAACCTATTCAAACTGGTTATACACAGAGAAGCCAGAACTCCAAACAAAAGCCTCTCTGATAAACAATTACTTACCCTTTTGTATAGCAATACTTACATTTTCCCTTCTCAGAATCCTATTCAGATGCAATTTAATTATTTCAGGTGATCTTTACGTATATATAGCTCCTTAGTTACCCAATATCCAACACTTTATCATTTGAATTGAAATACGTTGATTCATATATGTGTTTAACATAAAAGTCTAGACCATCCTGAAACCAAAATAAATTATAGGGGTCATAAATATAACATTTATCATTATATATATATATATATATATATATATATATATATATATATATATTGCAGTTGGCGTGGTTTTGGAGTTAATGGTTTCTGTATATACTAAATTAAGCAGTATCATTCAGGCCCATAAAATTTGCATGTTGATGCTGCAAAACTGTATCTTTTTTTAGCATAAAAAAATTTCACACATATACATATAAGCCATCTGCTTAAACTTTATTGATAAAACCAGTTTTACAAAATTAGAATGATTTTCAGTTTTGAACTATCATGAGTTCAGTTGCAGCAGACATTTTGTACAAACTGGGGCTAATACTTCTTCTATGTTTCTGGTTTAAACAAAAAGCAATTCGAATTTATCCTCATGCATTTAAATATTTAATACAGAAAGAGTTTTTAGGCTGCATAAAATATGCTTCCAACATCACTGGGAGACAGAAATTCCACTTTAAGCATTCTTCGTACAAGAAAAACAGTATAATTCTTTTAATCACAAACCTATTCTCTGTCACAGGTAAACAATTTCATATTTTCTAATGTATTTTCAAGGGTGTTTGTATCACCAGAGTATAGACATTAAATATTTCACTAGTTTGCCCAAGTAAAACACAGACGTAACAGTGCAGCACTAATACATTAAAACCAGTGTTATGAAATCTGGGACATTACAAAAAGTAGAAAGGTATTCTAGTTTTTAAGTTTAACAATTAAAAAAATTTCCAAACATCTTCCTATACACTATCCATCAACAGAAGTAATTTTAGAAATGGGGTGGGTCATTACATTCTATAGCTGTTTGTTTTGGTAACAGCTGGAGATACATTCATGCTTCTTAAATAGAAGACACCATAAGTCAATAAGTCATACTGTGAGGAACACAGGGACACCTACATGGAATGTTCTGAAGATTTCCAAAGTTTCTAAAATGAGAGTTCAACCTTTTGTAGGAGAAAATACTTTTTGTTTCTTCTCTCTTGAAGTTCTGGACTACCCAGGGATTGATGGTCTGCTGGAAAACTTTGGAGGAAGAAATATAATAGCAGCCAGATCTAGAAATGCCCATGAAGTGATGGGACAGGTTTGGGGCAGCTCCTACCTTACAACTAACAAGTCTGGCCTGAAACAATGAATTTGCCCATGAAAGCCTTCTTGTGACTAAAGGTCTTCTAAAGGAAGACCAGATTGTAAGCCATGTTACATTAAATTGTCCCCATAAGTGAAATCCGTAAAACTATTGACCACCATTCACAAGCACCAAAAACTCAGGACAGTCTAGTACATATAAATAACTCACAAAAGTAAACATGGGATGTAGAAGGTACAGGCTAACAATATTAATACAACTCTAGCATCCAGCTGTGAACCAAACAGAAATACAAAGTACATTCTCTGCTGAGAACAGTGTGCTCCATGTAAGGGTAAAAACTCCCCAAAATAGTTTCATATATTCAAAATGAATGAATCATTCACATTTACTTTTTTTGGCATGCAAGTTCTTCAAGGACACCCATCAAAACTTAAGATATAAAGGAAAACCAATAAAATATTTTAAAACAACAGAGTTGCACACAGTATGCATATGGTAAAACATAAATGTGTGAATATGAACAACTGTTTCGGATGCCATATGAAGACCAAAAAACTTGAGAGTCAGATTTATCTTGCACTGTGAACACCAAATATTGCTATGAAATCTTGGATGTACCTTGAACATGTTTTTTTTTTTAATCTTTACTTTTTTCTGGGAGATGATAAGCGGTATTTAGGAAAAGAATGGTTATGTGGGTGAGGAAAGTCACTTGGAAGGGGAAAGCTGGGGAAGTGTGATTCTCCAAGAGAAATACAATAATGTAGATGGCAGGACCTTCTCTGCTGGGGGAAACATCTTTCCAAATGCTGTATTCAAACTCCATTTTTGTGAAAAAAATGCATAACTTAATGCTTTCTCGGTACTCGAAGTTAAATTGCTCTGAAGGAGAATGGTCTGCGTTCAACTCAGATTGGCAAGCCTGCTGAAAAGATGGATTCGCAATTTGTTCTGTGGTCAGGGTGTCTAAACAAAAGAATGAGAGCCTAATACTTCATTTCTATCTTCTCAGAGGCAGAAGGGCTAAAGACCATCCCAACTGTAAGTTTTAGTCAAATAACTGTCTATGAATATAGTTCAATGACTGGCAGAGATCTAGAAGGGTCAATTACTTTGATATACTGACACAAAGAACTGATTTGGCCTTAAAAATAATAAAATATCTCACAGCCTTCAAAAACTCTTCAGTTCTGCAGAGTGGATTTCCACCTATTACCTTGTCATGCCTATGGCCCTGGTACGTAGTGTTTGTGGTTTTAATGAAGGAATGAATGAATCTTATAATAACCTGGTGAAAATAAGTAAAATGAGTATTACTATTACCATCTGCCAGACGCAACATTGAAGGCTGAGAGAACTTGTGACTTGACATTGATCTGAGAGCTCATTAGGGGAAGATTTGGTATAGAACACAGTCCTCATTAATTTTAATCTAACCCAATATTCTTTCCGCAACCACACCTTCAGCTCCGCAACAATGCCCCGGTTCCGCAGGTTGCTGCAGCTACAAAGCAAAGGGCAGTCAGTGCACGTGAAAATGTCAAAATGTTTCCCAGATATTGATCATCAGTCAGATCTCCCCATTCACCCAGCGTGATTATCAGTGTTACTACTCCAATATCTACTACGTGCTCATTCAGCCTATGCATTACCATGGGTCATCCTTCTATTCAAAATTCAGAGTTCCTGTATGATCCAGATCTTATATTCACTTTTAGCTCATTTGCACCATTGACTATGACAGGGTGCAATCCCGAAACTTCCTTTCTCTTGGCAGCAGTGGTAAATGTAAAGTCATATAAACCAGTAACAGAAGGTGGTTTTCTACCCTGAATCAGTAATAATGTAATTAGCACTTTTTATCAATGTGTATTTAAATCAGTGCTCAGCAAGAAAAAATACTACAGAATCACTAAATTTGGGGATCATATCCTCTCTGCCTTCAGAACTTTCTGTGCTTAGATTCCAATTGTGAAATCATGTAATATTTTCCAGGAATCTTCTCCTCAAAGGTGAAACAAGCCCAATATCACATAGGTGAAATTCATGCTAGGTTGGAAGTTGCTACATTTTAGTTATTGCATCACATGGATCGATCCACCTATTTTTCTTGAGAATATGCACATCAACAAAATATACAATAGCAATTAGAACTAAAAATAAAAATAAACAGATAATTAACAGACCAGTACATCCAGACAATGGGATATTATTATGCGGCACTAAAAAGAAATGAACTACGAAGCCATGAAAACACAGGGAGGAAACGTAAATGCATATTACTAAGTGAAAGCAGCCAATCTGAAAAGACTACATACTGTCTGATTGCAACCATATGACATTCTGAAAAAGGCAAAGCTATGGAGAGAATAAAAAGATCACTGGTTGCCAAGGGTTAGGGAGGAGGGATAAATAGGCAGGGCACAGAAAATTCTTAGGGTAGTGAAACACCAAGACTGAACTCTAATGTAAAATATGGAATTTTGGTGGTAATGATGTGCCAGTGTAAGCTCATCAGAGTAACAAACAGACCCACCCTGGTGGGGTATGCTGATAGTGTGGGTGAGGTTGTGCAAGCATGGGGGCAGGGAGTAGATAGGAACCCTACAGTCCACTCAAACTTGCTACGAACCTAAAATTTTCTCAAAAGAAGTTTATTAATTTTTAAAAGAGCAATTAGATCACAAAAGCCATTATGCCTTTTTCTGAAAATAGAGGTCAAACCTTAATTCAAGACATTATTACAGAAATGTCTTGGTCACACTAAAGTATGAAAATACTAACTTCTTATTTACAAACTTAAAATAATAAAGACTGCAATAAAATTAAAATTTTAAATTCTGGGAAACATTTTATATTTCACAATAACAAAGTTCATAGCTGCATTAGTATGGTGGCATAATAAAAGACTGTAATATAACTTGGTGTAGTTGCGAATTAATAAATATTAGCATGGCCCATAGGAAAATGGCAACGTTAGAAAACTGCTCAAGTGCCACCTATAAGGAACTTGACAAACTCTTAAGGGAGACGTGTGGCCCTAGAATGTGAACACAGTACACAGAATAGCTTACATGGAAATATCCTTCTGTTAGTGTACCAATCTCACCAATCAGAGTTCTTCATGGCAACCTTTTAATATCTTTCCCCCCAAATCAAGGTCTTCACCAAATAAGAGATACACGCTTTTTTTTTTATAATGGACCATCAACTGGGCAACACTAAAAGACGTCTTCAGTAAGAATTTTTAGGCCATCAAAGATTCTGACCTGGAATCATGGATTGAGACATATTTAGTAGATATGTGAGATCAGTTTCTATGATCTTGTAACTACGCAAAAAATCCATTGGATAAACCACTTTTGTCTCCTATTATAAAAGTGAAATTAAGAGTTACATTCAGACCAATTTAAACATATTTAAGACTAGAAAACAATTATTGGTTCGTCTGCCAAGGAAGGGACACTCCCAATGTTGACCTCTACCCATTTGACAGGGATGTCCCAAATGTGTTTAGTGTGTGATATCTAAGACAAGTTTTAATCCAAAGAAACAGAGAGGTAAGCAGGGATCTGTTTCATGCCTTTATCCTCCCTTTTTCTGGCAGCTACTGTTTCCAGTTCACTCTTTCAAAAAAGTAAAAGGTAGCAATGCCTTTCAGCTATTAAAACATGGAGCTTATAAGAACTGTGTCACATTTGTTTGTACAGACCTAGCATTCCAGGCTCTGACCCGCTTACTGCTTTACAAAAGGTATTCAATATTCAATTATAAAAGTGAAAAATAGGAAACATCCAACTTCTACTTCAAGCTAGAACTTATTTCATTACTAGAATGGAATGGTGCATTTCTTCCCTCAGTTGTAAAACACATCTGTTTATTTTGAAGGGAAGTATAGACTCACAAACAGTACGTTTATTTCTTAACTAGAGGCAGGGTAATAACTCCCACTTTCCGTAAATCTTCTCCCTTTCCACAGGGAGGAAAGAAATCGTTACAGAAATACATTAGACAAAAATTAAAGAGTAATAAAGGATCTTATTGTTTACCCAGTTTAAAAAAATGGAATATTTAGAAACAAAAGTAATTATTGAACTCAAAGTATTTCACTCATCTACTACTCTGCAGCCCTAGTCGAGAGTCTGGGATAACTATCTTTTGAATGAATACATTTTGTATAAAAATTAAAAAAAAAAAACAGTAAGTAGATACTTTAAGGGGAAAATGAAGTAGACAAAAAGAATGTACAAAATGGCGGTCTCAATGGGAAGGCAGCCTTCTCACAGTCCTCAAAATAGAGTTGGTAGGTAGCATTGTTACTCAAAGGCATGAAGTAAAAACTCCTATGAAGATTGAGGCAGCATTAGTGAGCAAGGGTGAGCAGGTAGCAACATCCGGGGGTGGTTTATTCTAAGAATGTCCACGGGCCTCAATGACTGTCTCTGAGTTCATTTTGTAAAGCCGCAAGCTGTTTTACAGGTTCCACAGTGGCTATAAATACAGCTCGGGATACTGCTTTGTGACCCAAGGGAAACAAAAACACCATAGGAGAGGAAACTCACCCAGAGCCTACAGGCATCCCCAGAGTCACCTAAACAAGGCCCAAACAGGAACTCCCCACAGAAAACCTCCTCTTATGCACAGAAAAATCAATGTGGAAACAATGTCCAAAGGGGGAGAGGAGAGGCCTAGAGTGTTGTTTTTGCTGATTCTGTTTGGAGGTTATACACAAAATATTACAATTAGGAGGAACTTTAAAAAGACTGTCTTCCCAGGTGCCCTTCTGTTCTCCTTCAGACAGAACCCACACCCCACCCAGAGGTTTCTATTTAAAAGCCTTCCAAAGCTGATTCTGTGCTCTCCCTGGACAATTACCCCTCCGACGTGACTGAGACCTACCTCAGGTCCTGGCTTCTTAGACACGGCCTCTGTTACATTCTGTCAATACGTTTCACCTTCTTCCAACGATAACCCATAATAAGAAGCTCTGCTTTTTGTGTCATATGATCGGACCAATTGAGTAACTGTTGATAAACATTGTTTTTATCATGGTGACTAATTGCTTCAGTATATAATCACACTACTCCAAAAAAGATTTTAGGTTCTGCACTAGCCCAAATCACCAGGTGCTAGACACAAGGAAATCCAAGGAACACATTTTTGAATGAATGCAAAACCATCTTCATATCCTTCTCCTTATATCCAAGTTAAACTCTTGTTACCTGATTTAGATGGTGACTCTGACTAGTGCCCACATGACCAAAGACATCCGTCCCCCATAACTTCCCTACCTGCTGAATTATTCCTAACAAAAACCCCTAAGCTAAGTGATTCTTCTCCAGTCTCCCCATTTCTCCCTAATTGGGAATCCTAGAACCCGAGTCAGCACTTTGGCGATCTGGCAATATTGGGAATGCAGGCTCATTCTTGCCCATCCCAGAATCACACTCGGTTTAAAACAGCAAGTAGCACATGACTGGTTCTTGGCACTTGGTTACCTTAAACTTGAGACGGTGTGTTCCTGACCGCTTCTGCTGACCAAATGTTCACAAACCTTCTTCTAAATTCTCAGGGAACTCTCCTTCTTACTCGTGGTTTGAACACTTGAGAGCGACGCAACATGCTTTCTATGACATCAACAAGTCACTCTTTAGAGCCCTTCTCAAAAAGGAGTCAGTATGAACTCTGATAGAATTCCTTTCATTGTGATCTCCCGAGGGACACAGTGGTAAATAATCAGTCCTGGAAAGAACTTTCCAAACAGTTAGATGACTTGACAGCTGCATTATTAGATCAGTTTTATCAAAAAAAATTTTTTTTAATGTTTTTATTTATTTTTGAGAGAGAGAGAAACAGAGTAATATTTGGGGAGGGGCAGAGAGAGAGGGAGACACAGAATCTGAAGCAGGCTGCAGGCTCTGAGCTGTCAGCACAGAGCCTGATGTGGGGCTCGAACTCACAAACTGTGAGGTCATGACCTGAGCAGAAGTCAGTCGTTTAACTGACTGAGCCCCACAGCCGCCCCTATTGGATCAGTTTTAAAAATTTGCCTATGAAGATATTATAAGGGTGTATAACATGGGCTAAAAAATTGTCTGTTTTTAAATGCGTGTCAGTAAATTGCCACACTATTTTTTTTCTTTTATTTTCTTTTTCATACCAAAGTTGAAATGTATACTCAAGTTGTCACTCTTTTCATGGGTATATGGTCAATGTATGTCTTGTAGGAAAGAAATGGGCATAAGAGAGGCCTGGTGTCTAATTTAGCAAGATGTGCACACAAGCACCAAGGTTTTGCATCCCCTCCAGACTAAGGGGGTGAAAGACAAAAAGATTTGGTTATTAAATCTCATTTGGGATTTATTAAGACTCAATATACCAGGCTTATCTCTTTTTAGGTTACCCGCTAAGACTACTTTCCTTTGTAAATTCAGACCAGCTTTATGAGTCTATCCTTTTTAAAGTATCTGAAAATTGTTTTTAGCCTTTTTCTACAGTTACTCTTACTTTCACTAGACAGAGAAACAAATCTTAAATGCTTTATTCTTTTTTAAGTATGGCTTGGGGTGGGGTGGATATTGAATAATTACTATATGTCAGGCTCAATGCTGTTATTTCATTACTATATTTTCAAAAACCTCATGAAGTAGATATCTTTTCCATTTTCTAGTTGGAGAATCAGGGACACAGATTGACTAATTTTCAAAAGGCCACATAGCTAGTGGAGTTCCATTCAAACCCAGGCTGAGACCACAGCCCATGCCAACTTCCTCGAGCTATGTTAGACCAGTCTCATTTCCCTCATCTTTAAGTGTTTTTGAGAATCCCACAACTTGTGAAAAAATGATAGCTAGTTAATCTGAAATGTCTTTTGGTTTGTTGGTTTTACCCTTCTTGAAAATATGCCAGTGGAGGCTAAAGGTGTCCAGCATATGTATTCTTTAATTCTTCCCTACGCAAACTATATGATTTCTTTGTTTTCTACAGTTTTGCCTAGCTTTCCTTTTGAACAAATGCATGATTTTTTCAAGACAAAATGCTTTTGCCATTTCCGGATTATCTATCATGTTTTTGTTGTGGATCAAATGGAACAGAATGTGCTTTGGCCACAGTTCCCTTAAAGTGGGAGGAGATACTGCATGTGTTTTCTAGTCCTGTTTATTGTTAAAGCTTATTCCTCCATGTGGTTTTATGTCATCTACAAATAATTCTTTTCTATCACTTTTCTGATCTTACTGTACTAAGTTCTCTGCTGCAAGAGGAGAGCCAGGCCTTGGGGCAACTCACAGTTCAATGTCCACACTGAACCATCAGTTTCACAAAATTTGTGGCCATCAGAGAAGCACTCTCTCTTAACCTGATGGTGGCTGCAACTTAAATGATGCTTTACTTGCAAAGAAAAGAACTTTGGTTCTCAGATAAGACCATCTAGGACAAGCAGGACGTAAAGTACAGTGACTGCCTGAGAAGTGCCAACAGTTTGCACAATACAGCGCAAGCCCCCACCCTGCAAAGGCAGAGGCCATTTCAGGCTCGCTGAGGCACCTCACACTATGGAGAGCATCAGTGCTGAAGTCAATCAGTTACTGTCATTGAAGAAGGAGCAGAGGACACGGTGCCTAACGTGAACAAAGACGCGGGAGCTTGCTCTCTTCTCCCCCTTGCCATCATGGCGCGGACTCTTTCTCCAACTTTGTGCAGGCAGATGCCAAGCAGAATACATCCAATGGCGGTACAAGTTCTTCCATTAAGGAAGGCAAGGCCTCCCTCCACAGCTATACTACATCAGCCAAAACGGTCCCAAACAACGTGCATCACACAGGGAGCCAGTGAAGGAGAGGGAAGCCAGAGCAGATGCCTCCCTGCCTGGTGAATGGCCCATTTACAAACTCAACAATAGTCAGAGGGGAGCAGGGGGCACAAGAGTTACCACCGTGATTGGTGACACCAGCACTTCTGGATCCAGTGTAAGTCAATGCCCTGAAAGAAGACAGGCTAGAAACCAGATTACCATAAACCTAGAGCATCATTTACCCTCTACCCGGTTATTTAAAAAGCACTGTCTTTAGGAAAAATCATGGAAGGAACTACTCACGCAACAAACACTGGTGCTTCCTCACTCTCAAATGTCTCTATGGGATATTAACTGTTAGCTAGATAAAACAGGCAAAAGCAGCCTTTTCACTGCTGAACCAACTAATTACCTTTTATAACTCTTAAAAAGCGAAGGTAGATGTAAGAGCTCTAGTGAAAAGAAAAACATGTTAAGTGCATTGTGTCTAGACTTTGCCAAGCAAATAAGGGAGAGAAAACGTACAAAATCAAAAGATCTTGCTACACCAGAATTTCGAATCAATGTAAAAAAAATTTCAGCCTCATATTTTAATGTATCTTGTCATTAGCATTTCATATTTACACAATCAGCCTCAGATTGCTGTATATTCAAGATGTACATGCATCCTACATGGTGAATAGCACCCACATAGTAAAATTACAAAAAATTAAAAATGCTTTTCAGGCATCTCATCCCTTAAAATGCTGCACATTCCTGTAACTGTCTCATAAACAGACTATTGGAAAAAAGATCAAACACACAAGGATATCTTCACTACACTAGCAGAAAGCCCTAAAAGTGGGTGGGTCAAGGCAGAAAATGAAGTCTAGGTGATTATTGGGCACCATAAAACAAGGGACGCAGCAAAACACAGAACAGGAAAATATGAGGCGGGGGTGGGGTGGGTGGGGGGGGATCCAGGACTGTCAGTACAATATATGCAGGTTTTTTTCAAATGTAAATTTTAAAGTGAATGCTGCTTTTATGTTTCTGCATAAAGGAAAGCATAACAAGGCTGCTTTACTTCCCTTTTAAACACAAGCACATGAAGACAGTAAGGGTTGTGAAAAGCCAATTCTTTGTGCCGCTACTTAATCAATTGCACTCAGTTCTACTCGATGACACAGCCACACTGCAAAGACCACTCAGCAGTTAATGGATATAATGTTGGAAAAGCACTTTGAGGTCTTCCAAAGAAAGGTAGGGTAAAAACCCAAAGGAGCATGGTTTTATTACTTATTCCCAATAACGAAGCAGTATTGTGGATGGAACTCCCGTGACCTAAAAAGAAATTAAGGTATTAATTTATTTTGCTAATTCTTATTCTTCCATAGGAAATCACTTCTTTCACAAGTTGGTATGTGAAATCACAGTAGAATTAGCCAGTGCCCTAGTCTGTTCTTGTCAGGATAACCATTCCACACTGCACTGCGAGGGATAAATATGTTCTTCAAGTGTTACAGCCTACGTTTACAATCTGTCAAAATGTAGAGCTGAGGAGGAGTTCTGTGTTTTTCACTGTATACATCCATCACTAGCTATCACTCTCCCCACAGACAGCAAAAAGTCAACAATGAAACATAAAAGCTAAAAATAAGCAACTGAGCAATTGCTCAGAAGAGCCGTGCGACAGGCACCGGCTCTACACGGACACACATTCCTTCCCTTTCTTTATTACTGACAATTTAAGGTAACTGAAGTTAAGGATGCAGACATAAGCAAAAGAAAAAGAAACATGCACTGCACAAATATGTCAAAGTGGGAAATAAAATTTCATGCTCATAACCACACAAGATCAGCATTCCGAATGGCACATGCCCGGAATGCAAGGAGTGACTAATATATGCTACCGCAAATGCCGTGAGAAATGACAATTATAGGCACTTCAAATGCTCAGAAAAAGAACTCAGTGTCATTTCATACAAGCTGCAAATATTTCTTCATTCACAGGTGTCATAACATGTTCATTTCTAAGAGTCAATCAAATCAACATTTATTAAAGACCCACTGTGTACCACTTACTATGCTCTAATCATGGAAAATAGTGCATGAAAAAGAATATGGTTTACATGCAGGTGTATGTTCAAAATATATGTATGGGTATATTCCAATGAATATAGAAAAAGTGTAATCTAAAGGAAAACGCCTGATTCAGAAAATCAGCAAATCCATGACTTCAATAGGTATTTTTGGTTTTCTTCTCATTCTGTAAGAATATATTAGGTAAGAAAAATGGCAGAAAACCCTTGAAAATTACAAGTTGGAAATCTTACAAATGAAAAGGAGACAAGGTGTCTTTCAACAGTGTTTTTAAACTCTTTTTTTAACCTTCAAAATGATTCATTTAACAAAATCTCACAGGAAACCACAATGTATAAGTGAGATAAAGAAAGGTATATATATAATGAATACAAATGTGTTGTATAAGTACACATTTATAACACTTATTTATTAGGTAAATAAATGAGGGGTGTTTTCATAAAGACAAAAATGTGAAATAGGGAATGATAGATGACAGTTACATTCTTTTATGAGCCTCAGTATCTGATTCGTTTCTGTATTTGGGGGGTTTTGGCACCATATTAACAAAATTCTGGTTCATACACATACCTGGGTACAAATAGTAAGATTTAACAGCTCCCCTGAAATCTCAGGTTATTCTTCAAGCAAACAGAGACAGCAAGAAAAGCTTTATTCCATAGGCTGAACCCAGATACACTAACCTATGAACACAAATTGACTCATCACTGTTCTCAACTATGGTTAATTTTCCATCAAGTACACTTGACCATGTGTATGTGGGTTTTTTTTTTAATTACAATATTTAAATTCAAATCAAACCTTCGAGAGACCCAAAGACCCTGCCCAGAATGTCCCAGAGGTTAGAAGACCCTAATCCCTATTTGTAAGCCTGTCTTTAAAAAGCCCACCAGCATATGCGGAGTTGGTATGAGTGGCTAAAATGCGGGTCACCGGGCCATACGTAGCACACAAATGCCTGTTGGCAGAACTAGGATTCGAGCAAGGTGTGCCATCTGCAGATCTGCTGACCTTTTGTTTCCTTCATTTCCTCCCAATGGTCTTGTTCCTCTTCTCCACTACTATTTTGGCCCAGAGCAATCCAACCGATCATCTCTTTACGCTTCATAGTGCGCCTGTTATAAATGGAAATCATCAACGTGACATCAGAGAGCTGAAAGAGGGCCACCTGGAAAACAAAGGTCTCCTTATAGACAGGATTGGGCTGACCACGTCGAATGGATGTCTTACAGCGGGACATCTCTTGACCCACAGAATTGAGAAGAAAGAGCTTCCCGTATGTATCTAAGAAAAAAAAACAAATAAGAAAACATCAGGGCTTTCTGTTCTGCTAGTTGTGTTGTAATACTTACATGGGCTCCAAGTTTTTCCTTTTTAACACATTGATCAGCATCCTTGGGCCTGATGTTTGCTGCAGGGCTAACATATTTTCCATGAATTATTAAGGAAAGGGATTATTAGCTTCAACGTTGAATGTTTCATGCAGCCCACGACAGGCACCTTGCTGATGTTCATCAGAAGCTCTACATTTACGGAGGTGTATACATGCCTAAGTATATGTGCAATGGTGTCTGTGGACATGCATGGTTCTTCATCCACATTTTGTTTATGTAACAAATATATACATTTTGTTCCAGGAATGTTTTAATAGTCAAAATACTGTTTTATGCCAAGATCACAGACTGCCTTCTCTTCTCACTCTCTCTATATTCTTTGGACCATCTTATCCACTCAATGACAAGTACCAAATCTGTGTCTCTAGCCTAGACTTCTCTCCCAAGCTCAAGATCCAGCTCAATACCACATTTCTTCCTGTGGACATTCCACACACCTCTCACTCATCGTGTCCCCAGCTTTTAAAAACTTGCTGCTCCAGTATTCCCCATCTCTGTGAACAGTAGATCATCCACTAAATTACCCAAACCAGGAGTCAGGACTACATTTTTATTTATTGGTTTGTTTATTATTTATTTATTTATTGTGAAACTGGCTTTCCATACAACACCTAGTGCTCATCCCAACAAGTGCCCTCCTGAATGCCCATCACCCATTTTCCCCTCTCTCCCACCCCCATCAACCCTCAGTTTGTTGTCTGTATTTAAGAGTCTCTTACGGTTTGCCTCCCTCCCTGTCTGTAAATTTTTCCCCCTCCCCTCCCCTATGGTCTTCTGTTAAGTTTCTCAAGATCCACATATGAGTGAAAACATATAGTATCTGTCTTTCTCTAACTGACTTATTTCACTTAGCATAATACCCTCCAGTTCTATCCATATTGCTTCAAATGGCAGGATCTCATTCTTTCTCATATAAACCACATGTGGTTTATAAACACAATGGAATACTACTGGACTACATTTTTGGCAAGACTGGCTCCTCGCCCCTAGTCTAGCCAAGCAATCACCAAGTTCTGTTGATTCTATGTCCTAAATAGCTCCCAACTCTGCCCACTGCTTTCCATTCCCGAAGCCACTGAACTCTGCATGCACTGCAAGCTTGGGTCACCAGCCTCTATCAGAACCTGCAATACAGCACGTCTCTTCATTCATCTCCCATCCCTGGGCTGCCCAATCCCACAGCCAGAAGGAGCTCTGTCAAATGCAAATCTGTTCATGTCACTCACTAATAGACAAAGACTAAGGCTTCAATACTTCCCACTAGTCACAGGACCAAAACTAAATGTCTTGGTATAAATCACACACTCTGACCCTCTTACCTTCCAGTTTTACTATGCACCACTGTTGCCTTTATATGCTGCATTCCCACTACACTGAAGTACCTTCACCCCTCCAACCCACCCTGCTCTCTCCCTTTCAACTTCTGCACAAACTCTACATGCTCTGATACCACATGTGATATTTATCTTCCCACGATTTCTATTCATTAGTTTTGTTTGGACGTGGCTGTCTCCAGGAATTTTTGCTGACCACAAGCCCCTGCCCTGACCGGGATAACCCTTCTGTGTGGTCCATCAAAATCTAGCTTCAGGTTATCTCATGGCTTAGCACCCAGCATTGTCATTGCTTGCTTACTCATCTGCAAGGCTATCAGTGTGAGAGAGGAATTGCCTTGTTTATGACTGTACCCCTGGTTCCTGGCCTAGTGTCTAACACATGGTAGACATTCAATAAGTATTAAATATTTTGAAATGAATGTACATGACTATCCAGGAGGCTTGACTTTCTTTTTTCTTTTGGTCTTGGGTTTTCAAACTTGAAAAATGAAGATAAACCCCTTGTTTTATACCCCCTTGTACTAGAATGCTATAAAATGGTGACTAGCCTCATATGTTTAGTAACTTATAGAAAGGAAAGAAAATAGCCAAATTTTACTAACATAGTCTCTCCTTCTGCTAAAATTCCTGAATAATTACAAAGAAGATTATCCCTACAATTATATTTTATTAAAATCACTTGATTTATCAATTTATTGACCCTCTCTTAACTATGATTTTTAAAATTTTTTTTGATGTTTTATTTATTATTGAAGGAGAGAGAGAGCGTGAGGGGGGAGGGGCAGAGAGAGAGGGAGACACAGAATACGAAGCAAGCTCCAGGCTATGAGCTGTCAGCACAGAGCCCGATGCTGGACTTGAACCTGTAAACCACGAGATCATGACCCAAATGGAAGTCAGAGGTCCAACCAACTGAGCCACCCAGGCACCCCTTAACTACGATTTTTACCACTAACTTCTGTGTGTCCTATTCTTTAGAAAACAAAACAAAACAAAACAAAACGTTAGGGCGTTTCCCCAATTCTATCATTCTGTACATTCTGTTCCATGAAGGCTGAAAGCTGGTTAGTGTTTACTGCTCACTTTCCCACCTACCAACCAGTCAAACTTTTAAAAGCGTAAATCCAGATCTCTGTAATTTACAGTTCCTTACAAGAGCATTGTAAGATCGGAAACAAATTACAACCTGCAGTTTTCTTTCTATGTTGATCTTTTTCTATTCCGGTTTGATGTGTTATTTTATTCACTTATCTGCTGAGAAACACAAGGTGTGAAATTACACTTCAGGTGTGAAAACACCTCTCTGTCTCAGAAACAGGGCTCTCCACTCTTCAAACTGCTCTACAGAGAAAGCTGTCAGAAAACCAACAATGGAGGAGTGAATTTGTGTTTCCGCAGCTGTACAGCTGCATGATTCTTACAGGAAAAGTTCAACCCAGTCACCGAACTGCTCTGGCAATTCTGCTGTCAGTTATGACAGTGGGAATTGAGATCATCTTGCAAACAAAGACTTGCTCATTTCACAAAGTGCAATTTCAGTCTTTATCCCGTCACAAGATCCCTTTCTAATTACAAGAAAGGCCATTTACTCCTAAACCACCATCACCGAAGCTGAATTGAATGTGTATGACAAAAAAGGGCAATAATTATTTTATGAACAATCCAGTCTGAGGACACCTAACCAAAAGAAGAGAAACATTGCTGATTATTCCAGCTCCAGGGAACCTCTTCTCAGCATTAACGATGTGTTTATTTTTTTTTTAATTTTTTTTTTTAACGTTTATTTATTTTGGGACAGAGAGAGACAGAGCATGAACGGGGAAGGGGCAGAGAGAGAGGGAGACACAGAATCGGAAACAGGCTCCAGACTGAGCCATCAGCCCAGAGCCCGACGTGGGGCTCGAACTCACGGACAGCGAGATCGTGACCTGAGCTGAAGTTGGATGCTTAACCGACTGAGCCACCCAGGCGCCCCAACGATGTGTTTATTTTTAATTGTCCAGAGCAAAGGCTGTGCCCAGGAAATTCTACCTGTGAGAAACAGTGCTGGGGTTTTGGGGGTTCGATGACTTATTCCAATGAGCACCAGCCAGAATTGACAAAGAAAGGGTCAAGTAAATATACAACTTAACTGAATTCTGTTTTAATTCTTTGGAATTGATAATACTTGCTACAAAACACCACCAAGCAATATTTTATCTTCTGATGGATGAGTATTCAGAATGCCCCACAGTGGCACTAATAACTCAAAAACATCATCAAAAGTTTGAATGGGTTGGGGCACCTGGGTAGCTCAGTCGGTTGAGCCCCCGACTTCGACTCAGGTCATGATCTTGCAGTTCTGAGTTCAAGCCCCGCATCGGGCTCTGTGCTGACAGCTCAGAGCCTGGAGCCTGTTTCAGATTCTGTGTCTCCCTCTGTCTCTGCCCCTCCCCCACGCTCGCTCTCTCTCTCTCTCTCTCTCTCTCTCTCTGTCAAAAATAAACATTAAAAAGAATTTTTTTTTTTAAGTTTCAATGGGTCATGATTCCTTGATAGAACTGGATGCTGCTCTTCTGACTCAGCTGTGTCAACTGCTTTACCAGTCATTGTCTCTTTTACCAGTTGTTTCCTTCTCCATACAGGAAGATGCCATGCATACCAAAAAAATTATAATAGTACATAATCCTCAATTTATCATGGCACAAAACTGTGTCATTTTAAACTCAGAAGTCATTTTTCCAAAGAAACAGCACAATACCCTACTGGTTACTTATAGAGCTCATAGGAAACACTGCCTATTTGCAGTACCATAGACTCTGCCTTGGCACAGGGGTGGGGTACCGTGATTGACCAGGCAAGGGAAAGGAATTCAGTCATTTAACCTCCCCTTCTCTTTTAATTTATCATAGTTACAAGATATTTTAAACATACAGAAAAGAATAGAGAACAATATTACATATACCCAAATACCCATCACACAGATGTGTGGTATTTAACATTTGTTATAGTTACTACTGACCTTTTGCTTTTTGTTGGATTTTTAGGAAATAAAATATTATAATTGAAGATCCTTGAGAATTCCTCCTTGATCCTATTTGATTGCTTCTCTCACTAATAGTAATTACTAGTCTGTATTTGGAGTTCATCATTTTCATGTATATTTTTAGACTTTCACCATATAATAGACATAAATATACACAAAATATACTTAATAGTATTTTGCACATTTAAAGTACTTAGCATTTTACTGTATTTATTCCTGAAAACATGCCTTTTTTCATTCAGCATTAAGTTTTTTATATTATCTGTATTGATATATATCCTTGTGACTCCTTTAACAGATATATAATGTTTAAACTACAACTCACTTGTCCATTCTCCTAATTAATGGATATTTGTGTGTAATAACCAAGAATTGAAAAGATTTCAGTGAATATTTTTCTATATTTTACACTACCAAAATTTGAGAATTTTTCCAGTATATATGTAGGAGTGGATTGCTGGTTCTTTATAAATTCTAGATAAATATCTTTTTTATATTTATTGCCAGTATCTTTTCTCTGCATGTAGCTTACCTTTTTATTTTATAGTGACTTTTGTAGAGTAACTGCTTTAAATTTCTGTGGAGTCATGTTTATAAATGTTTTCCTTTTTAGTTTATGCATTAACAGAATTATTTAAGAAATCCTACCCAAACTCAATAGTCTCATATATTTTCTTCTATGAGTCATAAGAATTTATTTTTCATATTTAATCTTTAATCTACCAGAAATTGATCTTTGCGTGTGGTGTGAGGCAGGGATCTATTTTTTTTTCCATACTGGAAGCATTATTCATTAAATAGCCCATCATCTCCCAACTGATTTGTAATACAATGTCAGATACCAAATTTCCAAGCCTGAGTGGCTCACCTGATAATAGTTATTATCATCATTTTATAATATGCCTAGCTGTCTGCTAGGGAGAATCCTTCTATTGTCTTTTTTAAATTTTTCATTATTTTAAGCTCTTGCTTGGTTTAGCTGACTTATGCATATGAACATATAATCGGCTTGTAAAGTTCTATTAAAAGACATAAAGCAAAATATACCAAAAACAAACAAACAAACAAACACCACCCACCACCCGGGGATTTTGATCGAGATTGTACTGGATAGAAACTTGGGAAAAGCTGTCTTCACAGTATAGAACATTCTTACCAATGAACATAGTTTACCTATTGATTTAGTGTTCTCTTGTGTCTTTCAAAAAGTTTTGTATTTTTTTTCCATAATTTTCTTGTCTTTTGTTAATGTTATCCTTTGGTACCTTAGATATTTTCTTACTGTCATAGGTAGTAGTGTTTTAAAACTCTACTTTATAACTGCTCTTGATGTATTAGAAAATAATTGGTTTTGTATGAAAAACTTATTAGTTTAAGTTTGTAGATTTTCCTAATGTAGACAATCATACTTTTACAAATAATGGCAGCTTTGTTTCTTCCTCTCATGTTTTAAATTTTTATTTCTTTTTCTTATTCTACTGAATTGCCTTGAGCCTCCAGTCTAATATCGAGTAAGAGTGATGCCAGTGGGAATCCTTATTTTGTTCCTGACTTTAATAAAGGACTTCAGGATTAAGAATGACACTTAGTGCAGATTTTCTTTAAATGCCCACTATCAAGGTTTAGCAAGTTCTCTTCCATATTGCATATTAGTTGTTGATATTTAACACTGTTTCCACCATTCTAAGCACTTTCCTGTACCAAAGGGGCTTAAAACTTAAAACTGCACTTCCCTAAATCTTTTGCCAGTAAGATCCCACAAATGAAAGCTACTTGTCTGAGACTGGAAGGTAGAAGAAAAAGGGAGCCACATCTCTCCAGAGGCATGTGTCTAGGCATTAGCAGATGGCAAAGTAGGGGTTTTGCGCATGTGTTCAACCGTCCTTATGAGAATCACTCCTTTCTTGCACACACAGCTCAGACCATTTCAGCATTTTTCCTGTGATGTCTATACTAGATTTCCTGAAGGGAGCCCCCTCAGGAAATTTTATCAATAATAGATAGCACATTTTATCAAAAGCTTCTTTTGTACCTCTTGAAAGAATCCTAATGGTTTTTCATAAATCAGTTAATATGGTGAACTACACAAGCATATTTTCGTAATGTTAAATCCTTCTTGTATTCTTGAGCCAAGTTCAGTGTGTTAGTAATTAGTATTTTTTTTCCTTATACATTATGAGGCTAGATGGGCCCAACATAAACTACAGTGTGAGTGGCAAGATGTGCAGAGGGGAAACAGGGAGAGATTGGGAGCAAGAGAAACAATCTGGTGTTATATCTATCTTTTACACAGCAATTGTAGTCCTTTTACATTTATTATATCACATATCTTTTGATTTATTTTTATAGTTTTGGTTTGTGCTTTTTATTCTACACTTTCTATGCCTTTAAATATCCTTTTCTGGTTTCTATTGGAACCACTGAATTATCTTTATTCTAATTTACTCCCTCTATTGATTTGAAAGTTAGATTAAAATTTCAACATGTACCTTGATTTAATATCTAAAATTAATCAATATTTTTACCCTCCTCTAAGCAATATAAGGATCTTAGAATTATTTGATTTTTACTTCCCCTTCTCAACCTTCATGTTATTTCTACCTAGATTTTTATTTCCATTTGCTGTTATACTCCAAATATATTAGTAATTTTCCTGTTGTTTTATTTTTTGCAGTTTATACATCCTGATATTTACCTATATGTTCACCAATTTTTGTTCATCATTCTCTCCTAAAGTTCACTATTTCCTTCTAAGTTCAATTCTTTCTTCCTGAAATATGTCAGTTAGTGGTTATTTCAGTGACAAACTCTTTCAAACTTTGTGGAAAATATCTTTATTTTTCCTTCACTCAAACAGTGAAGAGCCCCTTGTCCTCTGGCTTCTGTCATTGCTGTTGAGAAGTCTTTCCTCAGTCTTACTGCCATTCTTCTGCAGGTAACTTGGTTAAAAAAAACAAAACAATGAAAAACAAATAAACAAAAAACCCCAGTTTGATTGAGATATAATTCATATACCATGGTAACCATATTTCCCCCTTGTGGCTTTTCTGTCTACATTTTCTGACTAAGTTTAATATTATTGTGGGAATTCTCTCTCTCAAAAATAAACAAACATTTTAAAAAATGTAAAAACTCTCTCTCAAAAATAAATAAACATTATTTATTTATTTTTTTTTAAAAGGGGCACCTGGGTGGCTCAGTCGGCTAAATACCCAACTTCGGCTCAGGTCATGATCTCGCAGTTCATGAGTTCCAGCCTCTCATTCGGCTCTTTACTGGCAGCTCAGAGCCTGGAGGCTGCTCCACATTATGTGTCTCCCCCGCTCTCTGCCCCTCCTCCACTCCTGCTTGCTTGCTCTTTCTCGCTCTCTCGCTCTCTCTCTCTCAGAAAGAAACATTAAAAATTTAAAAATATTATCGTGGGAATTAAGTAAAGGAATATCACCTATGCACTAAGTTAGTGCCACATATAAATCTTCATTTGAATTGGCCATAATTCTGAGCATATACTGGTTACTAATAAACACTATATTTAGCTGAAACTGGCACCAGAACTTTAAAAGAAGGTGGTATGCTCCATATCTGTTTATTTTCATTTAGTCCTTTTTCCCTTGTACTCCATTTGTATAGCTTACCCCCTCCCACCCCCGTATCCCACGTGTTCTTCATACTCGACATGAGGCGGCTTGCTATGCTTTTTTGTTTTTCTTTGCTCTAGTCTCTGCTATTGTGAGTGCCTAACAAGGTTAATATGCTGCTGCTGTAAGTATTATCATTTGGGATGTAATTATCACATGTGGCTAATCATGCACATGCTGAGAGGCTGGGAACTTGTTTTTAACTGGAGGGGACATCTTAATGATAGTTTTTGACAAGAACCATTATATGTGTGTCTATATACACACATATACACAATGCACTAATGCACTGTAGAGGGAGACAAAGTGAAAATAAAGTTGGAGAAAGAGAACCTGACAACAGAATAGCTAATATATTTTTTAACATAGCACTTGTATGAGTAACATCAGCTTGTTAACCTCATTTAATAGGTAAGGAAATGAAATTCAGAGAGGTTAAGTCAAATGTTGAGGCCATGCAGTAATTAGGTGGCAGGCAGCACAGAGCTGCTAAATTGTTAGTGAATTGCTTTCCCATGAAGCCAAATTTGAAGGATAATCAAATGTTTCTAATTCTCCATGGGAACTTTTTCAAAATCATTTGTAAATGCATATTAGGATTTCTTATGTCCATCAGATGCTATAAACTGCTTTTTTTCACCTGGACCATCCTCCATGCACAGATGTAGAGACTATTCCTTACCATCAGGTTACAGACTAGCCTATACTACCTTAACAGCAATAATGACAATATTTTTGAACACTGGCCACACATCCTAAATGAAGTATTGCCTTGAAAATGCCTGGCATGATTCTTGCCACACTGTTAAGATTAGTTCATGTTCTTACTTCATTAATATGTTGTTTCTGAAGAGGTCTATGGGATAGTTTCAGTGATTTTCAAATAGCCCATTTTATCATCTGTAGACCACCTATTATTTGGAAAAAAAACACATAAATTTATAACATGGGCATTTTCCAGAAAGATAGAAAAAGATATATAGATAGATGTAAATATAGATATACAAACCTAGCTAGCTAGCTAGTTAGCTCTACCTGTCCACCCATCCATCTACCCATTGGATGAACAGAGAAAAGGTTAACGTTGGAAATCAAGCAGTGCCTTAGCCACATACTTTCTCTTGGGATGGATGTGGTTTATGGAGGGTGTTACAGAAGATGCCCTTAGGTGTAGGTGCTTGGTACTCTATCCTGTCCAAGGTTGAGTCAGGGGAACAAGGTTGGACCTTGAGATATCAACATAACCAAAAACAATGTAATTCCAAACGCAGAAGCTGAGGCTCACATTTTATTTTGACCCACCTGACCCAGCTGAACTATTACAGACCAGACTAGGCTTTCTGCCCAATATTGTAGAATATTCAAATACACTGAAAATTTGAAATATTTGTACGATGGACACCCATACACATTATGCCCAGGATCTTCATTTGTTATATTTTGCTTTATTTGTGTTATGGACTGAATGTGTGTATTCTCTCAAAATTCATATGCTGAAGCCTTAATCCCCAATGTGATGGTATTTGGATATGTGACCTTTGGAGGTAATTAGGTCATGAAGGTGGATCCCTCATGAATGAGAATAGTACCCTTATAAGAAAAGACATGAGAGAGATGATTTCTTTCTCTGCCATGTGAGGATACAGCAAGAAGGTGTCTGTCTGCAAAGTAGGCAGAGGGGTTCTCACCAGGAACCGAGCCAGATGGACTTTGATCTTGAACTTTTCAGCCTCCAGAACTGCGAAAAATACATTTCTGTGAAGTCACTTGGTCTACGGTATTTTTGTTGTAGTAGCCCAAACTCAGACAATTTTCTTTCTCACATATCTGCATTTATCTACCCATCAATCCATCTTAGCCATATTCATCCTTACTCTTCACCCGTACCTAAACATTTCAGCATGCATTTAACTAACCAGAGTTCAATACTTTGTTTTTTCTATTTTAAGGTACAATTTACACACAGTAAAATGAACAAAGCTTAGTACCGTCCAGTAAATTCTGACCAATGCAAACACCCATTTAACCCATACTCCCATCAAAATATAGAATATGTCCATCACCATGGAATATTCTTTCACGTCCCTGCCCAGTTCATCTTGACAGGCAACCACTCTTCTGTTTTTTGTTTTCACTATAGATGAGTTTTGCCTATTTAATTTTTAAAAAATCTTTTAATGTTTATTTTTGACAGAGAGAGAGACAGAGCATGAGCAGGGGAGGGGCAGAGAGAGAGGGAGACACAGAATCCGAAGCGGGCTCCAGGCTCTGAGCTGTCAGCACAGAGCCCAGTGAGGGGCTCGAACCATGAACCGTGAGATCATGACTTGAGCTGAAGTCAGACACTTAACTGACTGAGCCACCCAGGTGCCCCTAGTTTTGCCTACTTTAGAACTCCCCATAAATGGAATCATGTAGTAGGTATCCAGTATGTTTTGGAGATCCCATGTTAATTTCATTCTTCTTTAGTTGTTGAATAGTATTCCACTATATAAATATATCTTAACTTGTTTATTCATGCATGTGGACATGAGGGCTCTTTGCAGTTTTCATCATTATGAATGAATCTGCTCTAAACATTCTTGTCCAGGTCTTCTCTCTTCTCTCTTCTCTCCTCTCTTCTCTCCTCTCTTCTCTCCCTCTCCCTCTCCTTCTCCTTCTTTTTTAATGTATGGGTAAATGCCCAAACATAGAACTGTTGGATTTTCAGTGCAAATTTAGTTGTGTAAGAAACTTCCAGGACTTTTCCCAAAGTGGTTGCTCCATTCCCACGAAGAAAGTATTCTCCACATCCTCAGCAGCACTTAGTGGAATCCACACTACTTTCAGCCATTCTAGCAGGTGTCATGAAGACTCACACCTAAGAATACTCTCACTAGCTCCTGCCCATGAAAGCAAAACCTGCCTCTCTGACTTCTCTCCCTCAAGGATTTACCTCAGAAGTTGAGAAGGGAGCCTTAAGTTTCAGTGGTTTATTTCTTCTAAGGCCCCAATAGAGAAGAGGACATTCATCTACTATTTGCCCATCTTTCCTCTATGTTGCTTAGGAAGAAAGTTTAAAATATCTTAACAGTCATCAACTGGATCAAGTTGGCAAGTTCAAAGTTATCTTTTGTTTCATGATATATTTTGAGGCAAAAGATTCTCACTTTTAAATCCCAGTCTTTCTCCCAGCTTCCAGCAGTATTTAGAAACTTCAGTATTCAGAGAAGAAAAGCTCCCAATATTCAGGCTCAACCTCTTCTCTTTCAGGCTTCCTGGAGGACCATTCTTCGATTATCACAGCTAGTCTGTAAAGCAGGGTTGAGGCTCCCTCTTTTTGGAAGAGGGAACTGTCCTGAGTCCAAAGTCTCACGCACAGGGTTTTAGGACCCTCACACAAGTATTCCCACACATGCCTCTGCCCTGGCAGGCAGCACCTCCTGGCAGACTCTGACCTCTGATGCAGGGCTCTGGTGGCACCTCCCGCCCTCCCTCTGCCTTGTGGGGACAGCGCACTTGGCACTCTCCCTCGGCCACCCTCCACCCCCAGCTTGCATCCTCTTTTCTCTCCCTTTGTTCCAACTTTGCTCAATTGTCTCATAAAACTCCTGTTCTCTCTCTTATTTTCTTCCATATGGGAACTAAAAATGTAGCCTAAGCTTGCCTGATGACTGCCAAAGTAGTGTGTGGCATAATAAAGTGAGACATCATGAAGAACCAGTGCCATCAACATCTGAAGCCCTTGAAAGTACCAAGAGATCCCTTTTACAATCTCCACAAAGGAACCTTCTACTTTCTCAACCCCTCCTAATGAAACAGGCTTTTCCTCAAGTACCAGCATTCTACATAAAAAACCTTTTGTCTTCACTACTGGGTTTCTGGTTTAATGAATAGTGTCACAGCAACATTGTCTCCTATTACTTTGGTTAAAAAGATGCAGCATGTTAGTTAGGGTTTAAATTAAATTGTGACACCATGTCTATGAAAAATCATGTAGGAAATGCCAAACTGACTTAAACTCCTGGAATAAGATCAGTTTCTAAATTAGGACTTGCCTTTTTTTTTCCCGATTCAGTTTTAAATATTTGTTATAAGAATTTCCTCTCTGGCATGTTTTCTTTTATAGAGAAATGTATAATGATACATAGTACCATCCTCAACATCACAGCTTTCTATGTAGTATTTCTACCTAGAAAGTGTATATGATTACAATCCCATTTTACAGATGAGGAAACTGAGATTCAGGATAGTTTAATAACTCCCAGCTAGTAAGTGGCTGAGCCTGAATTCACTCCTTAGTTTGTTAGCCTCCAGCTGATGCTTTCTCTGCCACCATACTGCTACCCTCTGCACAGCTGAAAGCTTCCCAGCATGGACTGGAAAAGGTTATAACTGTGTGATTCACTTCCCCATCATTCTCTGCAGCTCCACCATGTTCTTCCCAAGTAATTGTCCAGATCTCACCAAATTTCAGGAGGATAGGGAAAGAAACTGGCAAAAGCTCTAAAGGAAAAGCAGTAAACCCAGATAGAACTATTAAAAGAAAAGTTGTGTCTAGCAAAGAGACTAGCTGTGCAACTAATAATCAGCACCTATGATGCATTTTTAAATGACTTTCATGTGGCTAGGAGCATCATCACAAAATATGGCCTAAGGACCTGTTCTCTTGTGGTCCAGAGGACTGGATTTTCCTTAGTAGCTTGTTCTAATGGTGTTTAATACAGACTGACTAAAAGCTGCAGCACAGGTAAAGACTAAGAAGACTAGGAGCCTAGATTTGGCTACAGAAGCTGACCCTTTTCTACCAGCTTGGCTGGCTCCTCACCTAATGCTCACATGTGAGGCTAGAGTCCATCGACTGACTCCTGCAGTCTCCCACGCTGTTATCCACTTCATCCTTATTTCAGTAAGACACCAGTCCCTGGGGCAGACAGGCTCACTAGCCGTCCACTCTACTCCTTCTAGTTTACCCTCTGAACTTGAAAGGCTGGAAATTCAACAACATTTTTCAGACTCTCTAGCGGCTTAGAATTCTAGACACAAATTAGGTTCCTCTGGTTATATGTATTTGCATGAGATCTAGAGGGCAGAAGTGAGGCAGAAACCATCTTCCTGGCCTCTTTTAAGCTATTTTTGCTGACAATCATGAAAAGAGAGCTAATTTTTAGCAGCATTATTCCAATGCTCAATCTCCAACTTCTTGGGTACTGATAGGCAGTTGTGGCTGTTTCCAGCAGTATTTTTATTCTGGCTTTCTAAACCCAGGACTTCGGCTATGGGAGTGTCTTGAGCCCCTCTTTCCAGTGGTAATCTCCAAAATGGTAGTTCTCTTGGTAAGTCAGACTTGTATTGCCCAAAATCCTTCTCGTCCACCTCCTCCTCTGTCAACATCATAACCACTAACATTTCTTGTATGCTCACTGTGTTAGGCACTTTGCTAACTGCTTCGTAGAGATCATTTTATTTAAACCCCAAAACAACCCACGAGGAAGGTACTATTAATAGCCCTTTGTTCCAGATGAGTCTACTGAGATTCAGAAAAAAGAATTAAATTGTACTGCATCATAGCAAAGCCAATGGGTAAGTGGATAGAGCTGGAATTTGACCCCAGATCTGCCTCACTCCAAAGCCTATGCTCTGCCTCTTTAAGGTATTCGCAGGCCTAGAGCCTATTAGCAGATTTTAATTGCCCATACACATTATGTTGCTGAAAACATACCACTTTTTTCCCTTTGACAATATACATGTAGAGGCCAGCCTATTTTGCATCAAGATATATCCAGATATCAAAGAAGCCTTCGATTTAATGAGATAGAAATGCATTTTCAATATCCAGAGGTATCACTTTGTAAAAAAATGTCTAAGTCATACCAGGATAATTTCTCTGCAAAAGTTGAAGAATTAACACCAAAGCAAACACAGCCTTCTACTTGCCTCTGGAAGGCCCAGAGCTGGGGGTACAGACATGCACTTACCAGGCGCTCTATTAACAGCGAGGTTTCGGAAATGGCTGCCTTTGATCATTTGCACAGATAATCGCCCCGTTGTGGCATTGTAGGACAGCCCCACCAACAGCTCTGGCGCCCCTCCATGAGACAGCGACTGCGTGGATGAAGCACTATCACTGTGAGAAACTGCAGATGGGCTGAGCGGAGACTCTCCACTCTGGAGGGGAAGAAAAACAAAGAGTCCATTGGCCCACGCTGTACTACTCTCTTACAGAAAGCCGATATTATGTTTGGTGAAATGGCGGCCCAATCTCAACTGCTGCCAAAGATTACTAACGGCGCACTTGGTGTGAATGATAATGGGCCTGGGGAGCGCAGTCATGGATGAGATTCCCTGCATTATTAGCTGACATAGTTGCTTCAAGAGCCGTCTCCATTCAATATTTCCTCTCTAAAGACAAAACGGACAAAGATGTTATTACCAGTGTAAATCAAACCCTCTAAGATATGTGAAGAGCTAATAATACATTTAATATAGACCAAAATTCCCTCCTGTGTAATTTGTGCTTGAATGTTTCTATGGAACCCATCCACTCTAGGCATGAGTTTTGTTTCTGTTCTCTGCAGCTTCCTGATGAATGTAGCAATACAGGAGGCACTTTGTCTTCACTAGAAAAAGAAATGACCACTACTGTCTACTACCACATAGAATATTTGGCCCCTAGTTCTGCTTCCTAGGGTTGTCAGCAATATGCCAGATGCTACATTTTTCCCCCTGAGGAAATGAATTACATTGAAAATGAGCACTTTTATGACTGCTTCGTAAAAAAAGCCAATGCATTGACTGTGGATCTCAGAGACATTGCACGCACCAGGTGAGCCTAGGGGAGAGACTATGCTTTCGGTCCTGTTTATTCACACACATGCTTTTCCAAAGTACCCACATTTATACACCAGACATATAGGGAGGAGAAGAGCAAAGTAGGCCAGGATGTTGACTCTCACTCAAGAAGCATGCAGTGGGCAATGGCACTGTGAGGGCAAGAGAGCCAGCCTCCCAGAACCACCAACACCTCCACCAGAAACCACTGCATCAGACTTAGCTCACAATTTCTTCTCAACATCTTAAATCATTTCCTAAAACTTCTTAGCAAAACCCCAAAACAAAATACGTTAAAAGGAATGAAGTACTCTTCACATCTGTAGGAAAATATCCTATTTGCCAGGCCATGGTAGAGCCCTGGGCTTTCAAGAAACACAATTTGTAAACTATAGGGCTAGCTGGTTTTGATAGGTACCATATAGCCCCAGCTGTCTGGTTTATGATAATCCAACAGCGACATATTTGCTTAGTCTGGGGTAAGGATCGCCCCTCCTCTGTGTCTCTACAGAAGCATCCACCAAGGCACCTATCACTACAGAGCTTGCCTCTCGCATCACATTTTGAATCCTTACAAATCACTCAGTCTGGTGCATAGACCAATGTCTGACATGTAAACATGTTCAACAAGTAACTGATGAATGGAAGAATTTTTACCTTAAAGTTCTTTCACATGGGCACATCTTCCCCACTCAACTCTGTGGCCCCAGCACAGGGCCTGGCACAGAGAAGTAGGGGTGTGATCATACCTATTCTCATGCCTTCAAGTGCATGTTCCTTCTGACCTCCTCTGGCTTCTGTTTTCCATGGTTTCAGATATACTTTGCTCAGAGTTTACGAAAAAAGAGGGACTTAAGCAGAAATGAGACATGATCTGGCTTATGTTTTAAAAGGCTCATTTGGCCCCTGTTTTGGGAATAGTCTATAAGGGGCAAAGCAGGAAGGCCACTAGGAGGTCATTTCAGTAATGCAGCAGAGTTAGGTTCTGGTTATAGTTTGAAGATAGAGTCAATGGGATTTCAGGTGGAAAGGAGAGAAGTCACAAATGACTTCGAAGGTTTTCACAACTAAAAGAATGAAATTTCCTTTAGCCAAGATGGGAAGGCTTCAGGTAGAATAGATTTAGGGAGACAAGTCTGGAGATATTAATTTTGAGACATCTATTAAAAATTTAAGTGGGTGGGTCTCCCATCACTATACTCCAGACTTTCTGGCTCCTTTCCTCATCCTGAGAACAAGCTCCTTCCCGCTTCTTGATGCCTGCATGTGCCATTCCCTCTGTCTGGAACCCTTGCTTATCCACATGTCACCAGTCTTGTTCTGTGTTTGATCACCACTTCAAAGACACATTCTCTGACCCTTCTAAACCAACAGCAAACTCTATCACTCTCTCTCTCCCTTTGTGCACCTAGTCTGCTATTGTTTCCCCTCCTCTACCAGTCAGGAAGCTCTTGAGGGCAGAGGCATCACCCATTTTGTTCTTTCCTACATCCCTTCTGCCTATACAGTACTGGACATAGTAAGCACTCAGTAAACATTTTTGAATGGATGACGGATTGGCCCAAGAGCCCAAGATTGCTATGTGATCTTTTTACATGGTTTTTCAAAGGCCTACATACTAGATGACACTTAACCCCCATCAATAGTGGGTTTTCCATCTTGTAGACATACACACCACACTGTCCTTCCTCAAGACCCCAGCAGGGATGCAGAGGATAAGATACGTGGGAGGAGGCCAGTCATATGAATGGCAGGTCTTAGAAGTGGCTGGACATCAGGGCTACTGTTGTAGCCTACTCAAACACACGTTAAGGAGCTCCCCTTGAAAGTCCCATCTCTGAGATTCATCACAATGCACATTAAGGGTGGGAAAGGAGGAGCATCGTCAGACTACAGGTCAGTTATTCACAGGTTAAGCCCTTCCCCCACACTGTTGCTGTCATTTCCAGAAATGGACAGGGAATACATCCATCAGCTTATAGGGAAGATGGGCACAAAAAACCCATTGTACCATGAAGTGCAAATCATGGCTTACAAGGATGAGGAGAGCCAAATGGAAAATTAAATTAAGGTGTTTGAATTCACAGGCTGAATGTACTAAATCAAGAGCTGACAATTCCAGATCCTTGAACATACCGCATCATTAGCAGCACCATTTAACATACTCACACTGATATTGCTTCTTGGCTCCAGAACCAGAGTCACTTTCATTTCCCCTTCTGGGTTCAGGTGGCTGAGATGGAACAGCTTCTCTCCCATCATTCTCTCACGGGTCATCTTGCGGGCAGCATACAGGCGGAAGCGGATAGCACAGGCAGCCACATCTCTGGGCTCCAGCTTGGTGAAAGTGACCTTCTCCTTAAAAACAGGGTTGGGGCCTCTCTGTATGCTTGTCCTTCCCCTCTGTTTCTTACTGGGCAGCAGAACTACGTGAACTTGCCAGGAGTTGACACCACTTCGGTCCTTATCTGGGAGGCCCTGCGCTCTCACAATGGTCACTGTGAGCTTCTGGCTGGAACCTTTATATTCAAAGATGACATCCAAGTCACCACATTTTGAGATGGGCTCCAGGGCCCCAGTCGGCACCTGAAAATTGGCCCCATCCTGTTCCTGTTGCAGATAGAGGAAGAGATTAGGAATGGAAATGATAATGCCCAAATACATTTTGGTGAGATAGAGTTCCTCTGTGCTCCATCAGAACACTGTACTTTTTGACTGCTAGCACACATCCCTGTTCACTAGAAGGGTCTGTTTACTGGTGTACATCTCCCTTAGATTGTAAATTCTTTGGGGGTACAGCGCCTGGCATAAGGTGAATCTTCACGAATGCTTTTGGAATGAATGAACAAAGCTTTTATATTTTACAAAGTGTTGTCATATACACTCTCAAAAAGCACACCTGACCACTATCATTGAAACCGAGGTCTAAAGTCTAAAATTAGTCACCTATACAGCTTCCAAGAGAGAACTTTTTCTGGAGTTCCCAGGAAAAATGGTTGAGCCTGGGCCTGTGCTCCAAGAGCCAGGACTTCCTGCAGATGAGAATCCTAATGGGGGTCACAGACAGGTGATTCTTCAGTAGATTTTCCAGCTACATGGGAGAAAATGTCTAGGGTAGAGCTTCTCAAACATTTGTGTGGACTTGAGTCACTCAGAGTTTCTGATTCTGTAGGACTGGGGTGGGGCCTGAGGCTCTGCATTTCTCAGGTCACAAGGATGTCACCACTGGCCTCAAACCACACTCTGAGTACTGAGGGTTTAGGAGGGCATCCTCAGCAGCCACTTAGCAAACAGCAATACCAGATGTGGAGACAGAACTCGGGTTGAAATCATAACTCTACCATGGACTGGCTTTTTGACCCTGGCCAAATAGGCCACCCTCTCTGTGCTTTAGCTGAAAAATGAGCATTAAGATGCCTATTTGATGGAGTGTTACAGCGAGATTTTAAGAGATATGGAAAAACACCTGGCTCAGACCAGACTCCATAAATACCTATTCCCATCAATGGACTGATGATACCTGTTTTCAAACATGGCCCCCCTCATTATACAATATCACCCTTCGACAACAATTCACCCATAGCCAGTCAGATCTGATGACCTCACTGAGAACACTGAACTGAGCTGATTATAATGAAGTAGTCTCCAACAAACTATAAAGAATGTCAACATAATTTGATTTTTTTCTATGAAGGCATGATACTTACTCATAACTAAACTTTGGCCTGATTCTTATTATAAATCAGAACCGATTCTTATTTATGTGACTGAACACCAGACTTTGATAATCTAAAGACTATTTTAAAATATATGATAAAGCACCTCAAAAATGTGCATTCATCATCAAAACTTCCCCACAGAGTCGAGGTGAAAGTGCACAGTTCACTGGAATGAGACATCTTTAGGCGACCCAGGTCTACCACTTACTCTCTCTATGACATTGGACAAGGTATTTAATCTTTCCACTTGTGGCTTTCTTCAACAGTAAAATGGGGGATGAAACCAATTACAGGATTGTTGTGAAAATTAAAGGACTTGACAAACAGGAGACATGGAATAAATGTCTTCTCTTTTAAAATGCACATTCGTCTACCAAGAAAATTTAGGCTTTTGCAAAATAAGGGAAGCTCCTTATATTCTTTCCTAGCATGCATTCATGTGAGAGTGCTTCTATTCAGAGGTACTTAGTTTCAAGTGATAAAAGTGGTTGCTATAGAGACTTCTGAATACAACTGACTAGTGTAGATTTAATATTAGAAGCAAGTCTCCAAGGAGTTAGGCTAACTCAGAAATCAAGTCACAGTCTTCTGTTAAAACTCCCATCTATTTTAGCCTCCTCTTGATCATCTCTATATTGCTTGCTGGATCAGAAGTAATCAGGGCTAACATCTACTAAGCTGTCTCTTGTGCCAGGTACCATGCTAAACACTTTATGGTCTGCAAAAGCCCACTTTCAGGCACTTCAGACCTTCTCGGCCTCACCCTTTGTTGCAGCTTTCCAACAGGCACAGACTGTTGGGCTCTAAGTAGCTTCAGCCTGGCACAGCCCAACAAAGTCTTACCGCTTGTCCAGGCAATGCAACTCTCAACTCCCACCACAGGCCTCTATTGATGTCAAGGATTGGAATTTACAGAATGCTGCATGGCATTCATGTATATAAAGTCCAGAGTGTCGTGGAGGTTAATGCCCAACTTGTGTCCCCTTGGACAGATGTCCTGAGATGAGTTAGCACAGCTTCTTGCAGTCCCACAAGATCAAGCCATGAGCCACACTTAGTGGTGGCCAACTTGATTACACATTCTTATACTGGCTCTCCCTTCTACCCTGCTTCATTCCCTGCCTTGTCCCTCACTCTTGTTCTCAGGGATTGTACATCCTGACAAAACAGGCTCTGCTTTTTGGGATTCTACCTAAGAAATGTTATCTTTTAAAATATTCACATTAACCTAGCAAGGTAGGAATTTTAATATCTTCTTCATTTTGTGGGGGGAGGAAACTTAAGGCTTAGAAAGACTAAATAACCCACTCACTGCTCCCAACATCATATGCCCTACCAAGGCTATGCAGGATTTACCAGTATTAATGCTCAAACTCCCAAACCTTAGACTGAACCATGATGACTCCCTTCTACCCGCCCCCCCCAAGCCTCTCACCACAGCTATTTATATTTGTAGTAAGTGTGTGGGGTGAGGCGGGAGTAAAAGGAGAGATGGAAACACATACTACTTTGAATTTCACATCCTTTTAGGTCCCTGCCCTTCATAATAGTTAGCAGAAGTTGTCAGCAACTTCAATGCCAAGGTAAAAATATTCTAATCAGTGACTTATCTCTCCACTTATCCATCGGGCTATCTATTCAGACAAATGCTCACTCCACCTGCAGGTCTGTGCTAAGCCCTTTGAAGGTCTCTGAAACAACTCTCCTAAGAACCCTGCATAAAACAGAGCTGTAGGCCCTAGCCAGGCTCTGGACGGGGACGATCTGAGCTGTGGCACAGGGAAACTGGGCTCTGTGGCCCCTTCCTGGGTTGATCTGAAACAAAGATTTGTGAAGGCTGGTATTTTTATAGCAATTAATTATTTCAACACACTTTACCTATCACCAGGCAACTAAAGGCTCTCCTCATGCGGGTACTGTTAATACCACTAATCCATCTGACCTTCCTGCAAGGTAAAAATCTCTTCATTTTTATCCCCATTTGGCAGATTTTAATTAACTTCTCAAGGCCAACCAGTTAATCAGTAGAAAGCAGAGATGAAAAGTGGGACACCTGCCTCCCTGTGTGCTCAAAATCACCAGCCACCCGTCCATTGTCTTCCCTGCCAAGCCTTGGGTCTGCAGGAAAAAGTTGACGGCCTTTTCCAGCAGAGAAGAGCGGTGCTCAAAAATCCATCAGCCTAAAGGGTAGTCACACTGTATGACTGGTTTCCTTCTAAGGCAAAAGAAATGATTCCTTTAGCTCTAAGATCCTGATTTTTCTCTAAGATGGGAATACTTGTGCCACGTTGTCAAAACCCTCGTAGGTTTAAAGATTTTCTATCAAATTGAAAGCCTTTGTGTTTTAGTAAGATAGTGTTGATGTCATCTGTGTGGCCCAAAGTAAACAGACCTGCAATATGTTCCCGATGCCAGATACACAGGGGAAGACTGGGTTCTTAATACAGTTAAGAGGCAAATAAATCAATTCTTAAAAGGCAAGCTAAGCCTGCAAAGCAGGCAGTTACAGGAACTGCCTCCGAGCCGCATCTGAGGTTCTACTGTAGGAGCACCAAATTACAGTTTTTGTCTCAAAATAGATAGGAGGTTGAATGGAGCACATAGAGATGTCTGGGTATTTTTGGAGTCTGAGAACATTTAGTGCTCTCAACACCAAGTCTTCTATTACAGCTCTGTGAGTCAGGCAGATGGGAGGTTACCTGGCAATTCCAAGCCTGAGGGAGCAATTATCAAGAGGACAGAGTATCAATAGGCAGGTAAACGGTTTCTGTTTTGTTTTTGTGTGAGAATCCAAAAAGAATATTTTTAAACATTCAATGTTATTGTGTGGGATTTGATAGGACTTGTCAGCTGCAAATCAACTGGGAAGCATAAATTTTTCCCAAAACTTAAACGGTTAATAGCTTTGGGTGTCTCTATATGTAGGAATGCCCTTGACAAGCCACAAACCATGTATCTGTGTTACTGTTTCTCATCCTCAGCTATGACACCAACATGTGGGCACACACACACACACACACACACACACACCTCCTTATGCTGTCTCTATACACCCCAGTGCATCAACTATAAGACTTTGGAACATTATTTTCTGTGATTTTTTTTCCTTCTCCTTGATGAGCATCTGGTGTGTATGACAGTCCAGGTCCTTCTAAGAGCTTCCACCTGGTTATTTTCTCAAGCAGACCGATGTTAACAAAATCCATTCACTTTTCTCCTTCCTCTTGCCCCACAAATTATATGAATATTTTATATACATATATTACATATTTCATCAAAATTAATTTCAAAGTAGGCAGTAGACATTATTATTTAATATCTCCTAATGTTATAGAATCATAATAAAAGACATCTAGCTAATAAAGAATAACTATAAATGCCTATACGATAATGTTTGTAAAATCTTTATCACAGTGCCTGGCACATAGTAATTGCTCAATAAATGGTAGTGTCTGTAATAATCACCTCCAATCATACTTCTGGGTGGTTAGGAATATTCTGGAGTAAGTTTTAATTAAAAAATAAATTTAGAAGGTGCATCTTTTATCAGAGGCTTATTCTAAAAAGCAAAGTCAATGGCCAGAGGGTCATCACAAACTAATGCCATCTCCTAGATCTTGAATTCAATGCAAATCTAACAAACATACTTATACTGCAAGATATTCATCATATTTTGCATCATTTCATTTGGAGGGCCACTGTATTTTAGTTTAATTTTCAAGTAATTCTCATATTCAAATAATTATAACTCAAGATTGGGGTAAATAAAAATCGACTCCACTTAATTGAAACCATGAAGGAAATAAACCAGTCTTCTCTAAAGAACTAAAAAATCTTTTATATAAACAAGAAGCCTGATTGCTGCTGGGTCCATTCTGCCACTCTTCTTTTTTTCCCCCACTTTGATAGAGATTTATTTACGATTCTTTTATTGGTATACATAGGAGCTGTGACTTAGTCACCTGAAAAATTTTTATTTCTTATAAATAAAGGCTCTTTAGGTCTTTGTTTTTCAAGGCATTGCTTCCTTTCTGGAGAAATTTTTTTCTTAAGACATGAGCAGGAAGAGGAAAGCAAGAACTCACTAGAGAGCACCCAATACTCAAGCAAAGAAAGAATGGAAAACAAATAACTTGCCTCTGGACTCCACATGGAGCTGCTGTCAGTAGCATAGGAGTCTTCAAATCCCCGGTTATTAAAAGCTGTCTCCAATTCCAAGCTGCCTTCTGTGGACTGGCGACTAAGGCTGCGAGGCACACTGGTCTCTTGGGGAGATGCACCCTGGTGCCTGGTGTTTCCCACCTCACATGGGGACTGTGAGTGGGCAGAGATGGGATCATCTTCACCATAAGACGGAGTCTCAGAATAGTTTGGTTGGCTGGCTCCATCCAAACCTAAATGTGCAATAAGGAGACTATTTCAAATGTATTATTATTTTACACCTTTTACCTAGAGAAGTTGAGCAGTAGCAACAACACAAATCAAGATCTCAAAAACAGAGGCACTGGGTGGCTCAGTCACCAGGCTCAGTTCATGATTTCAAGGTCGTGAGATCAAGCCCCATGTCAGGCTCAATGCTGGGTGTGGAGCCTGCTTAAGATTCTCTCTCTTTCTCTCTCTCTCTAAGTAAAAAAAAATCTCAAAAACAAAACCCATCAAATAACACCTACAGAAACATAATTCTATCCACAGAGTGGATAAACTTGGTCTAGATAACCAAAAAGACCATTAGTTCATTACATGGAATATACAAAGGTTTAATACTTTCTAACAATATGAATATAAAGGATGTGTGCTTATATTAAAAAAAAAACACATTGGCATTTTGTCGGAGCTAATGAACACAAGACTTTGGGGATGGATCTAGAAAGCGTGAACAACAATCTACTATGGAGATCATACTGTCTCCTGACTCTAGGATTCTTCTTTCTCTCTTCCACATTCACCATCTTACCCTCTCCTTGAAAGGCTTCAGTGGTTCTCTCAAGTAAAAAATTCTTTACTTGATCCATGGAACACTGGACTTGGATTCAGATGATCTGTGTTTAAAACCTAGCTCTGTGTTAAGAATTTACACAATATTTGGACTGTCCAAACTTTTGTTTTCTTATCTATAAAATGATGATAAGAGCCATCACAGAGTCATGTGGGCACATGAAATAATATCCACCTGGCAGCCACTAGGTTTTCGATAAATAGTAGCCTTGCTTGCTTGTCTGACCCAAACTAGCCTCTTCCAACCCTATAAATCCCAATTTTCTATTGCCTCCCACCTTGCTGTCACCTGTGGCCTCATGGGCTCATCATGAAAACACAAGTTGTGTATTTCTTTTCACGATGGTCCCCAAACCCCCTCTCCTCTCATCTTTCCTTTCCATCCAAAGTCCAATAACTCCTGAATCTTCCCTGACTCCTTGGACTCAGTGTTTTCCCCTGACCTTGGTGTTATTCTGTTTTCTCTTTCAGCCCTGCATCATCTGTGCATCCCCTTCCTCTTCTTTAAAGTCTAGGTTACCTTGGGACAGTAAGGAAAAACTGGCAGAGTCTTCCAAAGCAATAGTTTTCACCCTGACTTTCCTCTCAATGACGTATTCTCTCTTTGGTCTCCAATCTCCTCCAGAAGCCACAATCCCAGGATAAGAGAAAATTAGAGATAGAGATGGGATGAGTGAGTGGGATGACAAAGTAGAGATGATAAATTCAGCTCTCATTTACACGTGGTGTGGTAGCAATCGTTTCAGCTGTTGGTCTTAAAGCCTCAGTGAGAATATAAGCTCCTTGAAGGTACTAAGCCACATACAAATACGTTCTAGTCTTTATCCACCAGTGGGTTTCACTAAACCCTCAAACGACTTTCCAGGCTAGGCAGGTAACAAATAATTGAAGCATCCAGGTGTGCAGCAATATGGACTGGTGGTGACAGTAGTTTACCAGACAGTTTATGACTCACCTGCAGTAAACATGCAAACTTAAAATTATATTATCACCCTATGCAGACTATACAAAAACATCTTTAGGTGGTCTTGGTACTCAGAGCCCAACTTCAGACTCCTGATTTGGGATTTTGCAACACCATGGCAATCCACTGAGAAGTTCCCCTATCTGCCTTGTTATTCTTAATAATTCAGTGCAGTCCCTTGGAAACACTTTCACAGGACACCATAACATTTTTACATTCACACACTCAGTTATTTGGCAAACACACTTTAAAAAGGCCACAGAAAATGACAGAACGAGAGATACTCCATATGCAAAATCCTACAACATAAAGCAGAATTTTCTTCTAAGGCTCTAATTAGCACATCCATTCCTCATATACATGAACACTAAAATGTCCTATTAAACAGTGGGTCATCCATCAACGTGTGTAGCACCCAGCAGGATTTCAGCACAAAGTCTAACTTTGCCAAGAAATTACCCCTATAAAACTGTCTCATGACTTTAACTCCTACAGTGATAATACCTAGATCAGTAATAAGGGAATTTTCAAAAGCTACATTAAACCTTGAAAAGCTATTCATAACCGAAAAACATAAGAACCATATTAATGTAACAAACCATTTTTTTGACAGACAAGCAAGGACTGAATTAGAAAAGCAAAGCTAGGGTACAAGTCACAAGGAGAAGGAGAAAGAAAGAGGATTCACCATCACATAAAGCCATCTTCCCATCCTGTAAGTTAAGGAAGATCATGTCACCTTAAACACATACAGGAAAGTAATTGCCTGTTGTCAGAGAAATGTGTCCTAGCTTCCTAGAAATTATAGGCCATAATTATGTCACATAAACCATATTTATTTTAGCAGAAAACTTTTTTGCACTTTTTAATCCATATCCCACCTTGCCATGGCATAACCCTATTATCCAGTTACTTTATTTTATACTCCCAAACCCTTCCCTCCCACCACCACCCACACACAAACAAATACTTTTTCTCACCATCTACGATGATGGTCAATTTTATGTGTCAACTTGGCCAAGCTATAGGCTTCAATTAATTAATCAAACATTAATTGAGGTGATACTATGGAAGTATTTTATAGATGTGACTAAAGCCCTTAAGCAGTTGACTTTAAGTAATGGAGATTATCCTACATAAGCCTTAAGAGGAGAACTGAGGCCTCTCTGGACACAGAGAAATTTCACCTGTGGATTTCAGAGCTCTATATTTCTCTAGCCAGCTTCAGTAATAGCATAGGCCAATTCTTTGCAATAAATCTCTTGATATATATATCACCCTGATATCACCTTAAAAAAAATTATTCTTATATAAACTCTACCCCCATGTGGGGCTTGAACTCATGACCCCGAGATCAAGAGCTGCATGCTCTGATTAAACCAGCCAGGCACCCCAATATCACCTTGAGATATCTATCTATCTATCTATCTATCTATCTATCTCAGATCCGAGGTGGATCACTTCACGTAAACCCTCTTTGACATTACTGGGGAGACAGTGTCAATCAATGTACCACACTAAGTCAGATAAGTGAAACAAGAGAGAACGTGCCAGGAACATGAAGATAGCATTTTCTTGGTTCTAATAACCTCACTATTCCATCTAGAATAAAGAACCTCACTTGAAACATGAAATCTTTACTTTCACTGGTTGAACATATTTTTAAAGTGTAAGAATTGTCTACAATTAAATTTTATCTTAGAAAATCATGTTTAAGGTAGAGTGAAAGGGACATCTGGGTGGCTCAGTCTGTTAAGCCTCCAACTTCAGCTCAGGTCATGTTCTCACGGTTTGTAGGTTCAAGCCCCGCGAGCCCCACATTGGGCTCTGTGCTGACAGCTCAGAGCCTGGAGTGTGCTTTGGATTCTGTGTCTCCTTCTCTCTCTGCCCCTCCTCTGCTCACTCTGTCTCTCTCTCAAAAATAAATGAACATTAAAAAAATTTTTTTTAAATAAAAAAGGTAGAGTAAAAAAAAGCTAAGTAGATGCAGAACAGACAAGAAATGCACAAATCTTCTCTGGGATGAATGCTTAATCTCTTCCTTATTCTTTCTTGCTGGAAAATAATTCACTGATCTAAAGATGAACAAAAAGAAGTGACACAGAAAAAAACATCATGCAATAAAAATTACATTAACATTTCCATGGCATTTGATAACCTAAAATTTAGCATGCAGTTATCCCTTCCTATGAAAATCCTGATTTTCTTCAAAATCTACAAATAATTTACTGCATTATCCAATGCGGTGTGCTTTTCCCTCCCTCCAATAGCGAAAGTAATTTTATCTTTTCTGTCATTATCTGTCAAAAATTTCAGAATCCCCAGTTATAACTGAGGTTATTGCTAATTCCAGAAAGGGTAAGTTTGGAATGTTTGTCAGAACTCTCAGAAAAGGAGCCATTTGTATAAATCAGAAACTAGACATTTGGGCTTCTGGGAAATGGGGCCATTAGCTTTTGAATGCAACACGCTGCTCCCAGGGAATCAACTGCTATTAACTTTCATTAGCTAACATTTGCCCTCCTGGTGGAAGAGGGGAAGGCTGTGATGTAACACCAGCAAAAGAGAAAACAAGAGAGGGAGTAAGGAAATGACGGAGGGCAGTAGCTACCACTACCATGCTTTGGTTACATCACGCATTTATTTTTTCTCTTACCTTGGGCTAAAAGGAATAGCAATAAAATATGTTATGTGGTTCATATCAGTAAGTAAAATTACATGGTGGATAGCAAATTGTTATATTTCTGCTGAAGAATAAGGTTTTTTTCTGTATATTCTTTGTTGCTGTTCTTTTTTTGGCCAGCCTTATCCACCTTGTCAAGTCAGAAATTTCTTCTCTGTTACCTTCTCTCAATCCCAGGCTCTCGTTTTTCTCTTTCTATTGCTAAGTGTGGAAAAATATGGAAGACCTGCAACTATGCCTCCATTGGTTTGACTAATCACATGTCCAAAGGAAAGAAGGAAAAGATTAGAGAACTCAGGTCATTTAGACTGGGTCACTAAAGTGGACAATGTTCTTTTTCTCTAGCTTTTTACCAACTACAATTCATAGACCTTTCCCTGTTTCAATAGCCTATGCCTATTCAGGGTTCCAGGCATAAAGGACTCAGAGAGATCCCTGACCTTCACTAGAAAAGCACTAAGAAATAATGCACCTTTCTTTCTCCAGGTTATTTTGTGTACGTGGGGGGATAGGAGGAGGACTCTTAACAAGGTCTACCTACTATAACAATTCACAGGCTGTGCTGATCTACTTCAGAGTATTATTCCCTCCCCTTTGTGGAAGGTACTTAGTCTGAAGACATCAGAGAATGGCAGAACACTTTGCTCTTGCCCAGCAAGCAATTCTCATGTGGCAGAGGATGGAAACAGAGGGGTAGGATGGGGGGCGGGGGGGGGGAGGGTAGAAACTACAGAAAATGAGGACAAATGTACAAGGTATGTGTTATCTGAAAAAGGCTATTTGATATTATTGTAAAACATATATTTATTTGAAAGATAAAACACACATATTGTTTTAAGAACATCAACTACTAAAAGAAAGTTTCCAAAAATTTTTCTGATGTCATATACATATATGGAAAATAGACTCTAGGATTCCAAATGAGAGAAAAATGACAGAATCTCAATGTCAGCAAACAGGTATGTGAAATGTTTCTATTTATCAGAAGAGAACAAGATTTTATAAAGCTTCATAAATACCATTCTAATTCTAGCCATCAGTGTTAAAAATATACAAAATGATAACCTAAAAGGAAGGAAGGGGTCCCACAAATCAGGGGTAAGGATTTTGGCACTTCTTATTCATTCCTCCCAGTTCCCTGCATGACAGCCCCTCTGTGAGGTTGGTAAGACCCCCTCTACTCTGTTTCAGCCTCTGGGTCTTGCCCCCTTTTCTTTTCGTCTCTGGAGCCTCAGATACAAGTGTAGTAATCAAGTGACTCAAAGCTGTTCTTACGATTGTCCATCCCTGCTCTAGATAAAGGAAGGGTTTCATGCAAATACCTTCACAGGCAGACACTTCTGTGTTATCTTCTTCATGGGTAGAGAGCAGGTGGCTGAATTTTGATTTCTGCTCCAATCCCACCTGTGTGCCTTTCTTAGATGCTTCTGAACGAAAACTCTGGGACCGGGACACAGAAATCTCAAATTGTTTGATCACCTCCTCGTCACTGTCAGAAGATGTGCATGGCTCTTCATCATCTCCAAAGCTGTTAACTGGGAGCAAACAAGAGCCATGAGTTTCATGGGGGGGGCCACAATAATGCAGAGATAGGTAATTTGGAGAAACAGAAGAACATGGATGAGGAGTCTGGATAAAGCAAGCCCACACCAGGCAGAAAGATTTTAGAGCATTTATTGAAACACAAATTTGAGCCCAAAGGAATAAAACAGGAAAAGAAAGCTTACAAGGGCAAGTAGAAATATATGACTAGAACCCAGGAGGAAACATTGGGATGCCCCTAATTGACATAATAAGACCTCTTGTTGAGCAGGGAGGCCCTGCTGATTTCTTGTGTTGCTGACGTGCTTGTAACTGGGAACAGGACATTTGATTTACATTCATTCTAGTCAATGATGACAGAAAATATGCTCTTAGCCTCATTTCTATTATTAAAACACAAAGAGCCAAGCCCCACTCCAGAACAGACCTACTTGCAACTGAGATCTTCCAAAAGTATCCTAGTTTTGAAGAGACACCCATAGTAGTATATGTAATTTAAATGAAACAAAACAAAACTAGCTTATATTATTGTGTTCCGATGCCTTTCTCAGCACCAACGACCCAACTCAAATACCCTTTGAATTATTTATACCACTTTGTCCATATCAGCCCACTGGTCCTTTCAGCTTCTACAATAAGCGAAGATAGTTCTTCCCTTTGAGTTCTTTGCCTTTGATGTTCCTTCTACCTGGAACTCTCCTGCCCTGGTATTTACCTGGCTGATTCCTGTCCTCTCACCACCGAGGTGTCAGCTCCACTAAACCCTTCCCCGTTGCCCCACCTTAAGCAATTCTCTTTATTTCTCTCTTCTCCCCTATGACTTTCATGAAAATAAAGACATCACCTGTTTTGTTACCTGATGTCTCTTCATTATGTAAAACAATGTCTGTTGCATAGTAAGTGCTTAACAAACACTTGTTAAATATTGAATAAACTGATGAAGATGTAATGCTTTCTCCAAGCCTGAGCACCTCTCCCCCTCCCCCCCCTCCCCACCACACACACACACTCACCCAGGGTTCCCTGTGCCTGGACTAGTTTCCTCTAGCCCTCTAGACTAGTCAAGAATCTAGCTCATCATCAGGACTTGCCATAGACATCACTTCTTCCAGAAAGCCCTTCACTGATCCCTTAAATAAGGTTCACGGCTTCTTCCATGAGCTCAGTTCTGCCCTATCAGTGCTCCCTCCGGCTTTGTGACAGATTTACCTATTTAATTTCCAACCATTCCACCTAGCCTGCACACATCAGGAGAGTAAGGGGCACAGCAGACCACCCACCTATGTATCCCTCAAGACCCTATCTCTATGCCAGGCACATGGGAGGCTACTCTGTAAATATTTGCTGAAAGTAAATTGGAAACAATAAATAACAGGAATTATTTCTTAGAGATTTGCTCCTCCAATCCAAAAGTCATATAGTAATTCTGGGGAAGGGTATGGTTGTTAATTCACAGATGTGTCCTGAAGATTCCATCTGATTCAGAAGCTAAGAAGAAATTATAAAGCCATTTTGTAAGTGAGAGAAAATACTTTAAGTACCAGCCTGATCAAAACATTTATTCTCTTATTTAAGAATTGATATTTCTGAGTTTGTTAAGAAGATATGTAGTAATAACAAACACTTATTTGTTTGTTTTTTATGTGCCAGGAACTGTCCTAAGTGCTTACACATATTAGCTCACAGAATATACATGAAACACCATTATTGTTCTCTTTTTCCAAGTGAGAAAACTGAGATAGAGATGTCTACAACGGCTGACAATAATACTTCCAATAAGGGGTAGAATGGAGATTTGAATCAAGGTAGCCTGTCTCTAAAGGCTACATTTCTAATCATTATGCTGAAGAACCAGAGAGAGAGAGAGTGGAAAGAACTCTTTATGCTCACATCAACTAGCTCAATCCCTGTGGTCAAATCCTTTAAACACTCTGGATCATTTCTGATGTCTGGGTCATTTCCCAGATCTTCTCTAGATCTATGTTTTCTGCCTCCAAACTTCCTACCCAACAAACATGTATACTGGATCTGTTTTGCTTTTTATGGAGCAGCTGGCCCAAGAATACAAGAGCACATCGCTGTCAGTTCACTCAATTTTGTTGGCCGTGACCAGCACATGGTAAGACCTGAAAAGCTAAGTGTCAAAACATACTGGATATGCCAATGTTAAAAAACCATCTCAACAGAAAATGATCATAAGGGGCAGTCTTCCCATGTCTCAAATGCTGGGAAAAGCACCTGTTGTGGGATAGACCATCACATATGGGAGAGACCCAGAGACCAGTGGAGCAAAATTGAATTCCCTTCACCTTTAGAGCATAGGACCATCTAAGCATCTGAGAAAAAGTTAGGAGGATATGTGCATGGGAGGGGTGGTTGGAATAAGTGTACATGGGAGCTCTTTCCAAGTGTGAGGTTCCATTCCATCTGTATCACTACATCATTTTTTAAGATAAAAAGAGAGAGGGAGGCAAACTATAAGAGACTCTTAAATACAGAGAACAAACTGAGGGTTGCTGTAGGGGAGGGTAATGGGCACTAAGGAGGGCACTTGTTGGGATGAGCACTGGGTGTTATATATAAGTAATAAATGACTAAATTCTTCACATTTAAAGAAAAATTTTTAAATTTAAAATAAAATAAAAATAAATAAAATGTAAATAATCATAGTCATTAATTTCAAATTGAGTTAGTCCATGGATCTTTCTTCATCTATAAAGTCAATAATTAGAACTATTAATATTTTTTAGACTTCATTAATTTACCATTATTAACCATAATTCATCCTTGATTTTTTTTCTCCAGTGAGTCATCAATCATCCACAGAGAAAAGATTTCCAGTTCATTCAACATACACTATATACCAGGCATCTTCTTGACTTTGCATATGTTACCCCACTTAACCACCATAGCAACACCAGGAAGTAGGGATGATTCTTATTCCCATCATAGAGATGGAAAACAGAGGCACAAAGCAGTTAAGTAACTTGCCCTGGGCAACAAAGTAAGCAAAATAACACAGTGGGACTTGAACATAGAACTTATGTTTTTAGCCAATGTGGATATCAGCAGATGTTATTGTGTGAGAATACTCGCGCCATATCTAGTTGTCAGAGTTGGGCCAGGGTGCCCGGCTGCCTCCGCCCAGGAAGTTGCTTCCTTTGAAAGGAGAGAAGAGCAGTGAGTCCACATGGGAGTGAATACATACAGGAAGGCTGCAGTATAAGTGGCCTATGGATCCTTGGGGGATTATAAATAAAACTGCACATACTATTCTAAGTCTTACACCCCAAGGATCTCAGGGAATTCTTCACCTAATAACAAAACCTGCCATACATCCTAAAAACCACTGAGTAGCAATAGAAGTCCCTTGTGGTACTATAACAATAATAAAAGCAATCCCACATAGAGCATATATCATGTGCAGGCACTGTTCTAGAACTTTACATATTTTCATTTATTTACTCCTTACGATAACCCAAAGAATAAGTACTTTATTATTCCCATTCTCTGGATGGGAAAACTGAGGCAAAGTGAGGTTAGTAATTTGCCATAGTCATAACAGTTAGTAAATAGTGGAACCAAGATCGAAACCCAGGCTGTATTGCTCCAAAGTCAATGTTAATGGACATAATGCTCCCTCTACCATCAGCTGCCTCAAGGGGAAAAAAAAAACTTTTTAAATTCCTGGTCAAAATTGATACAACTGTATTTTATCACTAAGAACACAAAATTACACAGGCTGAGTTAGAAAGAATTTTTACGAACATCGTTTTTAAAGATCCCTGCTACTTGCCTTGTAATGATTCTATGTCAACAACTAAATAGCTGATCTGGATTTCATTCAACTTAAATTTTTAAAATTGCAAAGTCTCATCTAAGTTGTGTTGCTTATTTTAGAGATAATATAGTACTCTCTGAAACACTGTATAAACATAAACTTTAAACCCCTTTCAAGCTAAGTACCTGTGAAACAGCACAATGGGCATTTGTATTAAAATCTTCACCTCTTCATCCAATTAGCTTGCTAAAATAATAGGAAAACATTGTACAATTACCATGGATGTGGATACATCTTGAAGTTGAGATTGTTCATTTTACTCAATCACAGAATTCAGACAGACCATAGATAGCACCCAAATATCCACCACCAAAGAGAAGTTAGACTCCTCTGCAACCTTTCTGATGCATGGCCACCTGGCTTCACGAACCCTTTGTTCATACATTATCAAGGTGCTACTGTGGGCTTCTTGCACTGACAGCAAGTTCATGACTTGGACAGGTACAGAGAGCTAACTGATGACCCATCAATATTGAATCCCTACCACAATGGAGTCAGAATGTCCCTTACTCTAATTTGTAACGATTTTTTCTTGTTTAAGTAAGAAGGGGCAGAGCCAATGCCATCTTTATCTTCCACATTTAAGTAAAGAAGGGGGGCTTGGGCAGGGCCACAGAAACTGCTGTCAGGTATAACATTAGTCAAGGCTAGACTGGTTAAGAGTGTAAGTCTGGAGTCAAGCTGCCTGAGTTTGAATTTGGGATCTTCCACTCACTAGTTTGAGACTGAAGCAAATTCTTATTCTTTTTGAACTTCAGTGTCCTTATTGAGATTCCTTACTTCTTACAACTGTTGAGAGAACTAAATGAGATTAGCCATGTAAAGACACTTAGCATATGCCTGGTATTTGATATGCTCAAACTTGTTCATTATTATTATTATTATTATTATTATTATCCCCCATCATGGCAGTACCCTAGGTGGAAACCCTTTCAGGAAGCCTTACATTTACATACAAAGGAAAGAATGTGCCTGTTCTTGCAGGGTCTAACTTGGAAACTCATCATCAGGGTTTTGTAAGGAAAAGGTGGAAGAAACAAGGGCTGGGGGAGGAAAAGATTAAGCTGATAATAGGAGTTGTGTCACTTTCCTTCCTCACTATCCTTTTTCCCAAGTTGGAGGTGGAGCACTCTATGAGTTGCTAATGCTGTCTGGCTGTGGGCAGTGCTCAACACCTGCTCATTTTCTTGTTTCTTTTAAGGCAACAAAACTACCAACTGGTGATACAAAGGGAGGATTTCTTAAGCCTGTCTGCTGCTATTTTACAGATGGAGTTAGAATTTATAAATGATCAGTGTAGCTCCAAGCTTATTAATTCCTTCCCACCCACACAAGAGCAATTAGGTGGAGGGAAGTACGGCTCACATCTTCTAGATGGGAAGTGGAGACAGGTGGGGGTGGGTTGCACTCAGTAGTGCAGTACCTGGGTGTTACTTTTAGCTACAATTGCAGGAAATCCCTTACATACTAGATTTCTCAAATACCCACAATGAATGCCTGCCCATGGTGGCTGGATAAGATTGGAAGTAAGAATAAGAAGTTGGTTAAAGTGAAAAAGCAGAAAGGAGGTCAAATGAGACAACTGCCCATTTCAGATCCTAAGAAAGGGGCCACATTTCTGGAAGCACAATCCAGCCATTATTGGATTCAGGCAGGAGAGAAAAAGATTTTTTATAAATCATCCAGCCTTAACTATTATCAGACTATGTTCTGTGGAAGTCTAGGGTTCCACAAAGGAGCTTCAATGCCACTATCAACGTGGAGATATGGGTGGTTGCACTGAGCAGGTTGAGCTATGCACCCTCTACAGTCAAGGATATTTTGCCCTAATATGGCTTACATTTTTGTGAGATTTTGTTGAGAAAAAAAAAAAGAAGTCCCAACACTTTTTAAAAGTTTGAAAAACATTGATATAACCCAACTCCCTCATTCTACAGAACAGAAACTGAGTCTGGGATTACTGAAGGGACTCACCAAAGTCAAATAGCTGGTTAGTGGCAGAGGAAGAATTAGCATTGGGTTCTCCTGTGCACACTTGTTTTGTTATCCTGTACCTTTGCGAGATATTTTGACAACTCTATTTCCTACAAAGAGATGCCGCTTGTAACAGATATGAGTAAGTCAAAAATAAAAGATTAAAGTTAATAACATACAGATCACTATACTAGGGAAAAGTTACAATATCAAAGATTCCAGTTCGTTAAAAATTTTTTTTAATGTTTATTTATTTTTTAGAGAGAGAGAGACAGAATATGAGTGGGGGAGTGGCAGAGAGAGAGACACACAGAATCCAAAGCAGGCTCCAGTCTCTGAGCTGTCAGCACAGAGCCTGACGTGGAGCTCGAACTCATGAGCGGCGAGATCATGACCTAGGCCAAAGTCAGAGGCTTAACCAAATGAGCCACCCAGGCACCCCTCAAAGATTCCAGTTCTGATAACAGCAGAATAAGTGATTTGAACTCACCTACGAATAACAGTTATAAATTCATGAAAAAAAAATTTAAACAAACTATTTGAAGACACAGAGAGTGAGCAAGAGCAGGGATGATCTGGAGAGGATCCAATCTTTGAAAGGGGGAAATTTCACTGGATGAGATACATGGTTGCATTGCTTTTCTGTTAAAAGTACCACCAAGCCCATGAAGCACAGGGCATCTAGGACTCAGAAGAAATCAGAAGCCTTATTGACTTAAAATGTTGGAGGACAGAATTCAAAGAAATATAGGGGAAAACTCCAGAAAGGAAGGAACCACAGAGAGAGAACTCCAAAATCTGCATGTGAACTTAGCTCAAACAATTGACTGAAACCTGAAATATGATTGCATAGGGAAGAATCCAAGGAACCCCCTAAAAGTCACAGCTAGAGGGCTAAAAATCTACACAGACATTTTGGCTGCAGACTATTGCAGAGGAGACTGAATTAGGAGTTTGAATCTGGCCAAGTTAGAGAGGCTTAGTACACACCTCAGGTATTCCATTAAAACTCTAGAAGGAGCAACCTTTGAGCTAAGACTAAATGTAAAACTGAAACAAACTCAGCAGAACAAAGTATGAAGCCAATACTCCACCAGATCAAAGGAATCAACAATTAATTGTGGGCTGAAACAAAAAGGAACATATTTCTCTTCCCCACCAGGCTGTTCTCATCCAAGATAGAGAGGAGGCACCATGAAAGCATCAGGGGTGGGGTGATTAGCTCAGACTATGGGGATTACACAAAGGCTGCACTATAATAGGTAGTATTCTAAACAGACCTGTGTCCGTACTCATTGGACTCTGATTTCTCATTATCTGACTCTCTCAACTACAAGTGTTTCCTGAACACTTGACTTTGACAATCACTTTGAAGTTCATGACTACAACAGGGCTCATCCGGACAAGAGCAAGTGCTAAACTGTTAATCTCCCTGACTCTTTAGCTCTGCTCTCTAATCTGTATGCTTCCAACAAGGGAATTTCTTGATAGGACCCAAGTGTTGTGTTGTTTTCTTGCTACAGTGACATTTACATACAAATTAATGGCCAGGACTATAATTTACTCTGCTGAGAACTGCGGTGACCTGGTAATTAAATTTCTGCACATGCAGAGAAAACATAAAACCAGAATGGCTGCTCTTGCTTTCTTTTCTCCAACCCCCAAGAGCTCTCTATCACTCCAATGAATCCTTACACGCAAATGTGAACCTACATTACAATTTACAAATGTTCTGATTAGGAAGACAAAAAAAAATTCCATTGCCATGGATACTAAGGGCCTGGGATGGATAACCAAGGCTGAGAGAGATAATGGACAGATCTTGAGATGTGCAGGTGTTGTGAGTTTTTGAAATTCTAGCTATTCATTCCACTCACTCTTCTTCTTATCCCATGCTGCAAATCATTCTCAAGGCAGTTTCCAAAGTTATTGTTTTATCTTGCAACACAGCCCAGTCAGGCTACTGGGATAGTATCTATAAGGCAGTTTCAAACTCTCCCCGGCACCGAATCTACAGTAAATATATCCAAATATATCATGATAACTAAAAAGCATGGACTGAAAATGCTCACTTGGCTAAGAGCTTTTTTAGAAGAAAACTAAAAGCCATATTCCAGGAAAAGTCACATAATTCATACCTCATATATTCAGTGGTGGTATGCATATATTGGAATAGCAGCCCTCAATGATGCCACTGATAAAATCAGATAATGAATAACTTTTCTCCATTTGCAGAACCGTTGATGGAAAATTTTCTAAATGTTTGACTTTTCCCATAAAGGTTCTGTCCCTTGGGTTCCTGTTATCACACATAGGCTGACAAGCACAAGCAAGTAAAAAAAAAAAGTGGAAATAGTTAATCATGCTTCTTTCCTCAGCTTGTTTTGTCATGGATGTGCATGCTCCTGCCTGTGATTGTTACATGGCTTACATCATCTAGTAATAGTTCCATTGGCAAAATAATTCCTGCTTTGTGATGAAAATAAATACATTAAAATTTCATGGGGTGCCACAAACATCACATCCATTTTTGGCATTGAACCACCTGAACAAAGCTGGCACCACTGAATTAGAAATGTTGCCCTGGGTATAATAATGTCCCTTGTTCCATCCATATTCTTAACTGTCACGTAGAGCTTACCTTCTGATATTTATCTTACTTACATTTTCTAAGTGGGTTTAGGTAGCTGTAGTTCCTCTAACATGTTTCAAGGAATTTGTGGTCTTAATTCATTGTTCTCTACTCTATCCCCTTAGTGTCTAACATACTGCTAGGAATAAACGGTCCTTCAAAAATGAATAAAGAAATGAATTTTAAATTAATACAATAGTGTATTGGGCAGGTTATCTAGAGAAGCACAGCCAATAGGGGAGATATGTGTATTTATATTTATTTATATATGTATTTATATTTATTTGTATTTTTATTATAAGGAATTGGCTCATATAATTATGGGGCTGACAATTTCCAAGATCTACAAGTGGCAAGCTGGAGACCCAGGAGAACCAGGGGTCTAGTTCCAGGCTGACTGAAGGCCTAAGAATAAGGAAAGCCAATGGTGTACGTTCTAGTCCAAGACCAGAAGACGACCAATGTTTTTGTTCAAGCAGACAGGTAGACAAAGTTCTCTCTTACTCAGCTTTTCTCTTCTATTCAGGTCTTCAATTGATTGGATGAGGCCCACCCACATTAGAGAGGGCAATTTGCTTTACTCAGTCTACCATTTCAAATGTTAATCTCATTCATAAACATCCTCCCAGATACACCCAGAATAATATTTGATCAACTATTTTGGCACCTCATGGCACAATCATATGACACACAAAATTAACCATCACAAATATCAGATAAAAGCCAAATGCAAAGCAGGAAGAATGCCAAAAAGAAGCAGGTCATGTACCGGTTTTTATCCCAGCACTGACACTTCCCAGTTGGGTGATCTTGCATGAACCTTAGTTTATTCACCTTTAAAAATCAGACCAACTTTCTGTTCTGGCTATATGGAAGCCTGAGGACATATAGAACTCCTTTCTGCCACAAACTCATAGAAACACTGATAAAATTAGAAAGACACCTGGTATTAACCCAGAGGAGTAACCAACTTGTTTGGCTGATATCTAGGATATCAACGGCTTTGGGTTCATGCAAGGGTAGAATAAGGATGCTAGCATAAAACTACTACTCTTTAATAAAGGCTGCCCTTTCTATGAAAAGAGGACTAGTAAATTTCATATAACAGTTTGGACTTAGAGAAGTAGCAAGGAAGCTTACTATCTATTGGGGCTGTGAATGAGAAAAAAATTACCCTATGACAAATAAAAACATCAAGCCTTTACCTCTCTCAGAGATATAGTATCAGTGAAGCACAGATATCTGAAGGTAAGAAATTAATAAAGGAAATGGGTAAGCATCTACGAAATCCAGGAGACCCAGTAGAAGCAAATGCAAAATTGCTCTATAGGAATATTTCCATAACCCAACATACACAGGATTACACCCCTCACCAAGCAAAAACACACCCCTTCTAAAGATGAGTTAACACCACAAACACACAGAATATAATACACAAGAGGAATTAAATTAGCTTGAGGTGAAATGGAAAACAATCTAAGAACATGCAGTAATTTAAATCCTATGTGGAAGATTCACAAAAATTAGCCATGTATTAGGCCAGAGAAGAAGGTTCAAAAACATTATATCACATTCTAATTTCAATATGGTTAGATATAAAATACTTTTTAAAAATTATAAAAATGCCTTTTGGAAACCAGAATCCACATTTTTAAATAATTGATGGGTCAAAGAAGAAACCTAATTGGAATAATAAAATATTTATAGCTGAAAAATAATGAACACATCATATATCATATACTTGTGGGATATATTTAAAGTGGTACTTGAAGGAAATTTATGGATTCATTTAAGGTATATATTAGAAATCAAGAAAAAGACTGAAAAATTAATATGATAAATGGTCAATTTAAGATGTTATTGATCAACAGTTTAAACCAAACCAAAATGCATGGAAGAAATAGAGAAGATAAAAAGCAAATATTAATATAAATGTTAATATAAAGAAAACATTTAAAACTAGACAAGATGAAAATGGTCTCTTAAAGATAAGCCATTGGCAAGACAGAGACAAATAATACATTTACATATATAATGGACACTTAAAAATCTGAAAAGAACAAAAACCAGTCTAAACAATTTAAAAAAGAACAAATAGATAAAACATAGACCAGTAACTACTAAAGAAATAATAGAAAAAATTCAAAAAGTGACACATCTATCCAGACAGTTTTATATGACTTTTTCCAACTTTCAGTGACCAGGTAATTGTTCTTTTATATAAGCCATTCTAGAAGGAAAAACTTCTTATATCATTTTTTAAGGATAGCATAAACTCAAGTAAGGTAATTTACATAGTGGATCAATCTCTTATGATGCTACTTGCAAATATTGTAAACTAAGCAGCAAATAAAATTTGTGATATATCAAAAACAAACACATTGAGAATAGGAATTTATAACAGACATACAATGAAGTTTAAGTATCAGGAAAATCTCTTAAATGTAATTAACCACATTAATAGATTAAAGATGAAAATCATCTCACCAGATGTGGAAAATTATTAAAGAGGTTTCAACATCATTCATGACAATGATTCTCAGTAACTAGGAATAGAAGAAAATTTGCTCTACTTGAAAAAGAAAATATACCATGCATCACACTCAAAAGTAAATTTTAACGTTCCTTAGAGACAATAAAAGACAAGAACACTTGCTGTTACCACTTCCTTGCAATTCTGTATTGGAGATCTCAAAAGCACTATAAGACAAAAAATAAATGAAGGGGGTATATTGTAATGCAAGAAATGAAATGCCAAGAGATTGAAATTTCCAGGTTAAAAAAAAATCCATGAGAAGCCCAGGTCAGCCTTTAAATTGTTAAGGGTTCATCAAGGGGACGTCTGCCTCCAATCAAGATGAAATAACAGGTACCAAATTTAGCCTCACTTGTGAAGCAATTAAAAACCTGGACATAGACAATGTTTCTGAAAATATTGAACATTATGCAACCCCAAACAGGGATTCCTGAGAGATGAGAAATAAGCAAGTGAGTTCTATGCTTACCCAAACTGACTGCCTGGAGAAAGTTTTGAGGCAAAGCTAATGGTCTCCCTGATTTGAGGAGATGGATCTAAGGGCCAAGGCTGTCAGGGCTCGCCCAAACAGTCTGGAAGAACAGAGCCACAAAAAGAACTCACAGACCTGCTGTATTTGAAGTCTTCAGATGAATGCTGATAAGGGCATGTGAGGAAAAATACTGGAGCCATGGAAAAAGCTAATGGAAATGACTGGAGGTAACAGTACCCGGAGCTCACACAGAACCAGGAACCGTGAGTGCCTGGTTCAACTAGCAAGCATAGAAATCCTCATTAGTGGGGCATTTGGTAAACTACTCAGAAGGGTTTTGCCTCCTAGGAAAGAGCAATTAGCCCTAGATAAAACATTACTTCAGCCCCACCTAACAAAGTTTAAAACTAAGACCTGAAAGGACCAAACAGTTTCCAAGTAACCTATCCATATCCCAGAACCAAGCTCAAGGAACAGTTATACATCCAGCATGCAACATGGTAAAATTTACAATGTATGCTATCCAATCAAAAATGTCTATGCATGCAGAGAACCAGAAAAATATCATGAATGATGAGGGGAAAATTCAATCAATTGAAATGGTATAAGAAATCGTACAGACAACAGAATTTGTAGGCAAGGACGCTAAAACAGTAAATATCACTGTATTCCATACATTCAAGAAACTACAAGAAAGATTGAACATGATAGAAATATGAAATATTCAAACAAAACTTAGAGAAGAAAACTACACTAAGATGAAAACATACACTGATTGGAATAAATGGCAGATTGTGCGCTACAGAAAAAAAAAAAGACTCGTGGCTTGAAAACAGCAATAGAAACCTATCCAAAATGAAACAGAGAAATATAATCACTGCAAACACATGAACAGAGAATCAGAGGGCAGTGGGACACCTTCAGGCAGCATAAAATACATGTTATTGGAGACTGTGAAGGAAGGAGAGGAGCAGAAAAAAAATCTGAAAGAAGCATGAACAACGTTTTCCATATCTGATGAAAAAGATGAACCCACCAATTCAAGAAGGTCAACACATCCTAAGACCAAGAAGTATGGTGAAAACCACACCAAGGCACACCATCATAATCAAATAGCTGAAAACCAGTGACAGATCATCAGGAACAAAACAACAGAGGGAACCCTAATGTAAACTATGGACTATAGTTACTAGCAATGTATCAATATTGCTTTGTCAGTTGTAACAAATGTACCACACCAACTCAATCCAAGATGTTAATAATAGGAAAAGCAGGGCAGGAGGACAGAGAGTACATGGAAACTCTCCCTATTTTCTGCCCAATTTTTCTATCAACCTAAAACCGTTCTAAAAATAGTCTATTAATTTTGTTTAAGTAGTCAAAGGGGGAAAAAAAGACACTTGAACAGAGGAGTATACATAATGACAGTAGGGTTCTCACTGTGAAATCTCACAGTGAAGAAATAGTTTTAAAGGGTTGAAAGAAAAACACTGACAGAATTCTATACCCAGAGAAGATATCTTTCAAGAACAAAGGGAAAATAAAGACTTTTCAGAAAGAATTCATCACAACAAAACAAGAATGTTAAAAGAAGTCCTTCAAACAGAAAAGGGATATAAATGTGCATCTATACAACAAAATGAAAAGCTGAGCACCCGCTATGTGGGGAAATACATAAAAACTTGGGTTCTTAGTATTAAAATTTCTTTTAAAAAGAAGTAACACACTTTTATATGTGTTATACTATACAGGTGTTTTGACCTTCTAGAATATTTCACTCTGTTTTGGTAAAGCAAAGATTTTCTTTTGAGGAAAACCACTCCTCTCCAAATTTCAATCCACGAGGTTGGAGTGAGGATGACCCCATATTCCTTCATTTTAGCATAGGCAAACAACTTGAATTTGGTCAATGGCAGCTGGCCCCGGGGACTTTGCTGGAAATATTGAAAAGGAGCACTCCTACTCCTCCAGCTGGGGTTGATAATCTAATAGGATGTAAGCCTGTATCCACCTCAGAAAGAAGCTAATGCAGAAAAAAGCAGAACCAAAAGTTGTACATTCCTAATACCTATTGTGAACAGGAGCCAATCATTCCTGTATATAGAATAATTCACTAGCCTTTTCATATGAGCCAATAAACTATTGTGTGCACATGCATGTGTGTGTTTAAGCCCCTTTTGAATTTTCTGTTACTTGCACTCAGAAGGATTGTGCCTAATACATTAGTAAAGTGTAAAGACTATTATAGGTGACATTTTGGATCTCCATTTTGGATCTGCCTCTTTCAATGCAAAATTATAAAATCTTGGCCAAGGAACTTTATCTCTCTCTTCTCTGAATTCCTACAATAAATGCTATCTGCATAATTCATTAAGCAAATAAGTATGTACTGCTTCATGATAGGTTTTCTCTCTTGGCTAGCTATTTAAGTCCTTATTAATATTTTATTTATTTAGTCTTGCTTCCCCAACCAGATTATATGTCCTTGACTCCTCACACATAGCTGATGCTGCTCCCCTGAACCCAAATACACACAGAGCACACCTAAGATGAGTCAGCTGATCTTTTAGGGCTCTCTCAGTTTAAAACAAACTTATGATTCTATAAGAATCCCGTGGCCCCAAATATCGTGACTGTTCTCTGATTCTACAGCATTTTACTCACATTGACAAAGCTGTCTCATGGCTTATCCCCGAAAAACCATGAGTTACTGGAAGCAGAGTCCACTCTAGGACTTTATAGCCTCCAAAATGGAGCATAGGGGCCTTGACACCATCCACATACTGAAAGAATTGTTTGAATTGAACTGAAATCTATTCAAATTTCCCTTTACATCCAGATGTATTCTCTTTCACGGAAGAAGAAAAGAAGTGAAGAGCAGAGAATTAGAAACGAAAGACCCAAGTTTTAGGTTCTGCCACTTGTTAGCTGTGATTTACCACTTGTTACTCAAGTTCTCTGAGCTTCTGTTTTTTCCATACAAATGGAAACAATGATTCTTTACTTTTTAAGGTTACTGTGAGCAGCAAAAGCAATAATTTATAGGCAAATAAGGCCTCCAAACAACATTTATTAAACATTATAATGTACTCATTACATTACATATAATATCCCACTGAAAACATAATATCCTTGGAGGTAGCTATGGTATCGTCACTGGACAGATAAAATTACGAATGTCCCCAACTGTTAAGTAATGCATAGACTCTGACTCCCAAGTCCATATTCCCTCCATCACATTATTTTACTTGGTAAATACAAAAGTTATATGCAAATAACAGGTGTTCCATTCCCCAGATGTCAGAAAACTATGAAATACAATAGTCTGTGCCTCAAAACCAAAATGAGAAAGAACAAAAGAAAATCAAAGTGGGACCCAGAGTCCCTGCTTATGCATAGTAGGTAGGATTGGCAAAATCATGGAGCATGTGCCATTACAATTTTTTCCTCCTTACCCAGAGCAGAGGATAGTCACTGGATGCGACACTCTTGCCTGATAAGCTTGTGTGTGGTTTCAGAATCTGCAAACATCATTCCAAACAGCAAAATCCACCCATCACAGCTACCTGCAAGAGGAAGCTACTGGCCATACTTGGGCCCTGTAAAGACCCAGCCTCTATCATGTTCAGAGACTGCAGAGCAGAGTTATAGCCAAGCCTGGAAGCACGATAGAAAAAAAAAAGAGTATGGAAGAAAATTCACTCATTTAAAAGTCCATCTGCTTAGTAAACAGTATGGACCCTATGACATGCCAGGCCCTGGGGCTGATGTCAGCATATAATGGTGAACAAACTGTCCACCAATCAGCAAATGGATAAAGAAGATGTGCTATATATACAATGGAATAACACTTATCCAAAAAGAAGAATGAAATATTGCCATTTGCACATGGATGGATCTAGAGAGTATAATGCTAAGTGAAATAAGTCAGTCTGAGGAAGACAAACACCATATGATTTCACTCATATGTGGAATTCAAGAAACAAAACAAGTGAGTGAAGGGGAAAATGAGACACAGGGAAATCAAAAAACAGACAATTATAGAGAACTGATGGTTATCAGAGGGGAGGGGGGAGAGGGTGGGTTAAGTAGGGGATGGGGATTACGGTAATGGCAGCACTTTGTCATGATGAGCGGGTGATGTATGGAATTGTGGAAACACTATGTTCTACACCTGAAGCTAATATGACACTGTATGTTAATCAACTGAAATTAAAATAAAAAGCCATACACACACAAAAAAAACCCAGATGCTGGCCCTCACCTGGCATGGAAGCCCATGAAGCAGGCAGAAAAAGTAGGCTCAATCAAGCAAGCAGAAATGGCCTCGATGGGTCAGTATTGATACTGCCAGGTCCACTGCTGGAATACTTGGGGCTAGGTATATTTCAGAATTTGGGTTTGCTTGGATTTTCAAAAGCCGGTATGGTGCACATACACTATACCATTTAACAATGCAGTGGAGTCTGGAGCAACACCTTGTAATAAAATGCATTAATAATTAAAACGTGAATATTGACTCTGAGAGATGAGTAAAGGCTCTAAATCACCTCAGTTCATCCTCAGCCTTATGAAACAACCCCAGTTTCCGCTGTTTTCGATTTTAGAATTTAGGACAAGGGCTTGGACACTTGTATGAAGGCTAATGTTGAAAATATCAGTTGAAGACAAAAGCTAATTTTACGTATCTAATTTCTAGAAGAGACATCACAAGACATATGTTGGTATTTAATAAAGCCATGGAAATCTTTTCTCCCACAAGATTTATTGATAAATTAGTATTTTTTTAAGATGCAGAACCTCAGAAATTCTAAAATTCTTATTTTAAAATATTAAGCTCATTTGTAGGATAACCAGTTCTAGGTCTGGAGATAGCACAGAGGAGGTAAGGAAATTTCACAAACACAAAGGAAATCCTAGAAAATTGAAAGGACTTTGTGGACAGGGCTCCTGCCATAACTAGGCTGGAGCAGCAAAAAGTTTATGCTCCTGAAAAATCACTTAATGTAGGGACTAGTGTTCTCAAAGCATCTCACATTTGCCTTTGTAGCTCAGAGGCAAAGGTGTCTAAGACGGGCACTGACTTATCCCTGTTGCTGCACACACAGATATTATTTAGTCCTACTTGACTACTCCCCCACAGAATGTGACACCACTGAGGACATTCCTTCCCTAGTCTTCCACAGCAAAGCAGCCCCAAGACCCCCACCCTCCACCCTGGTCCTTCTTGCTCATCTCTGGGCACCAGTATTTAGGGTTCCACCTGAGCACTTTGCTCAGTACACATGCTATCCCTGCAAACCCCCCATAGCTGCAGCTACCACGTCCACAATGATGACCAGTAAAACACCTCCGTCAGCCCCCTTTACTAGCTCTACATTAACGTACTCAACATCCGCCTCTAGGCCGGCTTTCCCCACAACCCTTGCCCTGCCCATCCTGCTCGCGTCTTCCCCAATTTGTTATCTTTTTCCTTTATTCTCAACCTTCTGCCTCTGTGCCCACAATGACCTCTGCCTGCCCCCAACTTTGATGCCCAATTCAACCTCATTCTTCAAAGTGCTTCCAGCTTCATATCCTGCAGGATCTATTTCCCACCCCGCAAAAGACAAATCTGAACCTTTCTCTTATTCTTGCTCCCCTTGCCCTCCATGCTTACCCCTATGGAAGCACTTCTCAAAATCATTTCAAACTCTCCATTTACTTGTATGTGTTCCATCCAGCCTGATGCCTCCTTAAAAGTGGGAGCAGAGTCCCTATGTCTGCATCCTCAGAACCATGACAGTGTAGGGTTAGGCCCAAAACAACCGCTCAATAACTATTTACTGATTGAAAGCAGTAATTAATTAGCCCCATCCCACTGCTGTGGGGGGGGGTTGGAACCCCAAAAGCACCTATCACCATAATCAGGCACAGAGTGGGTGCTTAACACAGATGTGCTGAATGAATCAGTTGTATATTTTATTAGCATTTATAGGACTCTGTCTTGTATCAATTAAATGAGCTTTTGCGATCTGGACTTGAGCCCCAACTTTTAAAGGAAAATGTCTCTCAGGTTCCAAACAGCTTACAAAGGCCCCCTTGGAACACACCTCCTTGGGAAGTGGGAGCCGTATGTACAATAGGGACACACTGTTTATAAAAGTTAGCTTCTATTAATCTATTTTAATTTTTCACTAAACCAGGGCGCCTGAGTGGCTCAGTTGGTTAAACGTCCGACTTCAGCTCAGGTCATGATGTCACAGTTCCTGAGTTCGAGCCCCGCGTTGTGCTCTGTGCTGACAGCAGGGCCTGGAGCCTGCTTCAGATTCCATGTCTCTCTCTGCACCTCCCCTGTTCATGCCCTGTCTCTCTCTGTCTCAAAAATAAGTAAACATTAAAAAAAATAATTTTTCACTAAACCTGTCAATGAACAGCTACTTGTATCTTTAATGGAATTGCAAATATTTTCTCTCATTATTTCTTCCCTGTATTCTGTCCTTCCTTTCTTTATCTTCATGGGTGTTTTCTTAATTAAATGGATTCAACCTTATTAGGATCTATTATGTGATTTAAAAAATGAGCAGAATCATCTGACTAAATAATTACGACAAGGTAAAAATCAAGGCTGGGTACAGCACAAATGGAAAGAATTCTTATTTTCAAAAGTAAGATACTGAAGAATTTGGGTTATGGGCCCTTGGAACTACTTAATGCTGAGTTCTAGAACATATGTTAAAACTGATCATGATGCAAATTGGATTTGAGGAGACTACCACGTCTAGCAACATGCAGAATAACCTGCATGGGGAACCAGATGCCAAAAGTGCCCTTGACGATTTGATCCTCAAATCAAAAATTACCCACTGTCTACAAGAGAAAAGCACATGTGCATGCATGTGTGCGCACACACATGCACACACACATACACACACAGGACACTTCAAAAAACATTGCATCTGTCATTGCTGAAAAAGGAATTGCCTCAAGGCAAACTGAAAAAACCTGTGGTCTGCAGGTATGACGTTCAGTCAATCCCACCGTTGACAGTAAAACTTTTGTCATTTGCCAGAAGATGTCTATGTGGAGTAGTTTTCATTTTATTTTGTTTGTGAGGAGGGTTATTTTTTACACAACTTTACAAAGATATAATTCACATAACACATAATCCACCAACTTTAAGTGTGCAGTTCAGGGGTTCACAGAGCTGTGCAACCATCACAATTTTAGATCATTTTCAACATCCCAAGAGAAAACCTTCACTCTCTTTCCCATCACCCTTCCACCACCAATCACCTTATTCTCCCCAACCCTAGCCAGCCATTTATCTAGTTTCTGTCTCTATGGATTGTCCTGTTCCAGACATTTCATATAAAGGGAGCCATATAATATGTGTTTTTTGTGACTGCTTTCTTTCCATCAGCATAATGTTTTCAAGGTTTAACTCTGTTGTAGCATGAATTAGTACTTCATTATGCCCAAATATATTCCACTGTATGACTATACCACATTTGTTTATCTATTCAGTTGATGGACATTTAGGTTGTTTTCACTTTTTAGCTGTTACAAATAATGCTGTTATGAACATTCAAGGGTCAGATTTTGTGTGGAGATATGTTTCCACTTCCACTGGATACATGCATAGGAGTGGGATTGCTGGGTCATAGGCTAACAACTCCCCGTTACCAAAGAGGCTGCACCATTCTGCGTTCCCACCAGCAGTGTATGAGGGTCCCAATTTCTTCATGTCCTCACCAAGACTTGTTATTACCTATCTTTTTTATTATAGCCAATTCTGGTGGGTGTGAGGTGGTGTCTTATTGTGATTTTAATTTGCATTTCCCTGATGGCTAATGATGTTGAGCATCCTTTCATGTGCTGATGGCGATTTATACATCCTCTCTGAAGAAATGCTTATTTAGGTCCCTCCCCATTTTTAAGTGGGATATTTTCATTTTATTGAATTGTAAGAGTTGTAAGAGTTCTTCATATATTCTAGATATAAGTCCCTTACCAAATATACAATTTGCAAGTACTTACTCTCATCCTTTAGGATGTCTTTTCATTTTGTTGATGATATCACTTGAAGCACAGAAGTTTTTCATTTTATGAAACCTAATGCATTTAGTTTATGCGTGTGTCACTTCTAATCTAATTAGATATTAGTATCATATCTAATAGGACTTTGGCTAAACCAACATCCTAAGATTTATTCCCAGGTTTTTTCCCAAGAGTTTTATAGTTTGGGCTTTACAGTTATGTCTATGACCCATTTACAGTTAATTCTTGCTTGCGCTATAAGTTAGTTTTGTTTTTTAATTGGATGTTAGTTGTATATTTACAACTTACAATGTGTCTCTACATCTTTTATTTTCCACTTTGCTCATGATGTAATACACTCTTTTTGTATAATGGCTAATGAACTTGTTCTTGTTAAACAATTCAGTTGACACAGGATTGTTAAATTTCTTCCAGAATGTGTGTCTTTACTTTGAAAATTAAAAAGTGAGGTACGCTATGCTAGTTTCTATGCTTTGCGCATTGGGGCACAGATTTTGATAACCAAAACTTATACTTAGTATATTCTTCATATTGTCAAACATTTTACTTCTATTTTTGATGTGCATAAGGAGAAAGTTCAACTTATTTCATTAGTAACAGAATCTGAAGATGTATTTTTATCTCTGATTTCATAAAATGTCTCACGGCACCTACCTTTCAGTAGCCCCATGGTTTTTGAGATGTACTTTTGCCTCAATATTTTCAAATAAAATATTTACAGAAAAGTATTTTTCTTAAGTTCATGATGCTAATTTTACATGATACACACTTTTATTTCACGAAATGTAATATCTGTCAAGGGTTGTGCTTAATTTGTGATCTAGAATTAGATTCATATTTAATTGGTGTATTTCTAAAACTACAGAACTCAAAATGAACCAACTTATATGAGTACACCTGAAATAATTAGGGACAAATATTTCATCCATTGCAATGACACTTTCATTAGGTAATTGGGCTTAAAATTTTCTGTTTACCAAAATATTCTTTTCCTGAGAAAACCATCAACCACCCCCACTTGCAACATTCCTCAATTAAATGCTTTTTTAATTTTTTAATGTTTATTTATTTTTGAGAGAGAGAGAGAGTGAGAGAGAGAGAGAGAGAGAGAGAGAACGTGAGAAGGGGAGGGGCAGAAAAAGAGGGAGACAGAGAATCTGAAACAGGCTCTAGGCTCTGAACTGTCAGCACAGAGCTGGACATGAGGCTTGAACTCACAAACTGTGAGATCATGACCTGAGCTGAAGTTGGACACTTAACTGACTGAGCCACCCAGGCGCCCCCTCAATGAAATGTTTTTAAATTTTTTGATGCATATATCATATATCATTAAGATACATGTATCTTAATTTTTTTTTACTAAGTTTAGAAGCTCCTGAATCCATCAATGTTATGTTTAATCAGATTTTCAAAACTTCTGGATAAGAATAAGAGCATTGCTTGCAAACTAAACAGGAATTTAGAGCCAAAAGATCATTATCCTATGTAGATTCAATATCATTATCCTATGTAGATTCATTTTTATAAACTCAAATACATAAATATTTATGAATTCATTAGAATTTGCTATATATTGGATAAACAAAAGCATCTCAAGCCAATAGGTATTACAAAAGAATTGAAATTATCGCTATTTGAAGGAATTTTTAAATAAACGATCCTTGGTTCTTCTAAATGTCCTAGAAAAACAGAACTTTAGGATGGCATGTTATTTTAATTCTTATCTTACAGAAAAAGTAATTAAAACCCAGAAAGATTAAATTGTTTTTACATAATAAAGAAAATGACAAGTCATCTTAATAGCATCCTATATTTCTATGAAATTTTCAGTTTTATTAAGATGTTCAGTTGCTAGCAATAATGCCAACATGCACCCTCTTTATTTTTAGGCTTCTACCATGTTTCTTTTGTACGTTGACTTTCTTCTACTTCCCATGCTTACCTTTCTTTCAGCTTACTGGGTCAACTATCTTGTCACTCCTGCTTTATTCATCCAAACCACCAATTCCCTTCTAACTTCTTCAGCCATTGCCAAGGTAATTCACCTGCTATTCTACACGACATTAAATTCCCTTCCATTTTTATCATTTGAAAATCATGCTGCTGCCTTTTTCAGATTTTATTGTCTGCAGTCTCTTGCTTTTAGGGTTCAGATGAGGTCCATCTTTCCTATATAGGTCTTTCCTCATGTCCTAACAGTCTTTTAGTGCCAGATAAATCCAAAGCCTTCCTCTTCAGGCTACACAGAAGTATCTCACATACTCTTATCTTCAGTATGGGGGCTGGCTTCCTGATGTCAAGGATCACTGAATTAGAAGTTACCACTTTATCAAGATTTTCCAATTTACCCAGGGAGGCAATTTTGATACTGAATCATTGCATGGGTCATGACATGTGTCCCCTGTCACCACCTCTTCATGTGATTTAGAGCAAGTTCACTATATCCTCCAGGTCTGTTTCCTGGACTGTGACATAAGGGGATTCTCCTGGTTTCTAAGTCACTTTTAGCCTTAATTCACTACCAATCTTCTCACTTGCAAGCTCACATTTGCCTTTCCTGGTTTCATGATTAGTAGAAAAGATGCCCAAAAGTTCAACTACCTGTTCATGTAGATTAGTAGCCATTTGCCTTTCAAATGAGGTTGAACTATTTTTTCCCACCTTCAAAATATACTGTGAACATCATCTCCATTTCTGAACAGCTCCACAGTGTTTTTCTAACTATAGTGTTTGTGCTAAATGTGAATAGACCTGCAAATTAATGCAGTGTAGCTCACTCGAAACCCAAATCGGCACGTCTCTTTCTCTGAACTCAACTGAACAGGAGTCAGTTTTGAGGACACGGTTGTGTTTAATACAGGAAGGTATGTATTTATTTGCACATTGTGCAAACCTTCCATCTTTTAACACATGTCATATATTTTCAAAGGGGCTTTAAAGCAAACTTTTAAAATATTAAACTAAGTAGGTGTTAATAGTTCAAGAAAATCTGTTCTATGTAGCTTGAATGCTTTTCAGTATTTCATGATATTCTTACAACAAGGTTATGAGGCAGGTACTACTATTTCCCCCATTTTATAGATAAGAAAACTAAGGCACAGAGGTGATAGGTTAGCATGCTTAAAATCACCTAGGCTTGATTCCACATCACAAGTTCAACTTGAAATCAAGTGATACGGCATCTCTGATGGTTATTAATAACCAAATGCAATAGATAAATCATGGCCTTAATTCTCTTTTTTTTTGCAGCGTTTCATTTTTTAATACAAAAGGCCACTGTCTAAAAATCCATGTTCTTTCATCTATGCTTGGCTTCAATCAATGATAAAACACTCTATTCACTAACTGAGAGAAAGGTTCAAGCCACCTTTGAATCTGACTAACAAATAGCAAAATTAAAATCTCTGTAACCTTGTTGCAGACTGATCAAAGCTATATTTTGTTCCTGGAAAGGAAGTGAAACAGGTAGTTCAACTGTAACTATGAAAGAGAAAGTGAGAGAAAAAAAAAAAAAAGAATTTACAGCACTTGTCTACCAAACAAGACAGCACTTGAACTAGTATGGAGATGGCCTCTGTGGATCTTTTATTTTCCAACAAATTAAGGTAAATCAGAGTCACACTGGTCTCGTACAACTCATCAATCAGAAGCATTTCAAAATTATTTCTATGCAAGGTATTCATCACTTTATGCCATGGGTGAATCTTCAATATTATACGAGAAGATTCTGTTTATAACACTTTCAAAATTCCTTTTCCCCTTGAGCAGCACAATATAAAGTAGACAAAGCTACCATTCTATTGTTAAGAAAATAGATTTAAAAAGAAAGAGAGATTGGCAAAAATGGTCTTAATCTGAGCAGAAAGATACACTTCAGTTTGACTCTGTATTAAGTCTTTTCAATAATGGTCAAACTTTCCCACTGTCCAAACCTCCCTAAAGGAGCTAAACATCCCCTAGCTTTTCTGTGCTAACTGCTGATGCCTAGCCATGGAGGAGGGTAGGAAGTGGTGGTGGAGGGTGGTCACCTACCAGCTGCTGTTAAAATCTGTCAACTGGCAAATGAAGCCTCCTGATTTGTGAGCAATTTCCAAAAGAAAAAAAAAATCACAACTACCATCTGGGAAGTGGGAAGAAGATACCACTTGGCAAAAATGTTTCAGAAAACACAGGCAAACACAGAAACACACACAAACACACCAGTGTGTACACACACAGAAATGCAATGCCCTCAAGTTGATAAACCAACAACCCTATTACTAAGCTTTTTTCCCCCTAATTACCCTAACAGTAATTAAAAGGGAGATCAGAGAGTCGTCGGGTAACAGAATAATTGGATTCCGTTGGTAGTCCCACTGATGACTCATCACCGACTTCAAGCAAACCACCTGTTACAAACTCATGCATAGCTTATCAATTTGCAAAGCAGGTGTGAGCATTCTCACCTTCCACAAATCATGAAGCTTATTCAAATGAGGATTTCAAAGAACTGTGCTATTCTGGGAATAGCATTCCCGAAAGGGAGTGTAACATATCATTTTTAGAGTTCCACATGATCTCCATACACTCATCAAGAATCTTCACAATCATGGTAAAACCACTGGTGGGCATCACTATTTGTTCTCACAGGTGCAGCAGAGAAGTCTGACGTCTGTTCCTCGTGTGAACTATGGCTGCCACAAGTACTGGAAGACTGTGATAGATGCTCTTTGTATCTCCTTTTCACCTCACATTCAACCAAGACTTTGCTCTAAAAGGGCCACTTCATTCCTAATTGTGATATTCAGACTGTCCCTATGGGAGCCACTCAGATGAAAGGTAATTGTGCAAAGCATCACATGCTGCCTGAAACTCTGGCCCCTGAATTTTTCACTGAGGAATAGACATAGCTACTTTTGCTTTAAAGAAATAATTCCCAGAGTTTGATATTGAAAGGTTTTATGGTTTTTTTTTATTATACTAGTAAATTCCACTAAGTTTCACCTGCTTCTTTTCCTTGATTATACTTCAAGGTATTGTCTATATACTTAGTACTTTCAAATTTGCATTTATAAATTAATTTTCAAGTTCCCTTTTAAAATTGCCTTTTAAGCTCAATTGAAAATATTAGTGTAATTCACTGCAATACACATACACACATATTTCAACACTGGTTGTAATTATAACATAAGACTTCAGCCATTCAGATGTTTATGCTTTGGTGACTTTTCAATAATAAAATCTGCTCTTAATCAGTCCTTTCAAGTAATTCTTAATTCTATTTTGACAATAATTAATGTGAGCATTCCTATAACATATCCCCCAACTTACCTAAAAGCTTAAACAGAGAGATGCTATGGGTTAACTATTTATAGAGGTAGCATAACATTGTGGTTAAGAGTCAGAATGCCTGTGTTCAAATTCTCCTCTGCCACATACTAGCTATATGACTCTGGGTTTAAAATCCTCTGTGCCTCAGTTTTCTCTTTTGTCAAGTAGAGTCAATAATAGTACGTATAGAATTATATGTTTAAAGCACTTAGAACTGCTTGGCACACAGTGAGCTTTCGGGAAATTATATCTATTTAATCACCATCATCACCTGTCTAATAAGTGTGTCATCCATTTATCTGAGGCTCTGATCAAACAGTTTCAAGACAACCAGTTGAAGGCAGAGGCAAAACATAAATGACTATTCAGGGCATGGCATGGTGGCACAAGCCAATTGAGAAAATTCTTTTTTTTTTAATTTTATATATTTATTTTGGGGGGTGGGTAGAGAGAGAGAGAGAGAGTAGAGAAAGAGGAAGGAAAGAATCCCAATCAGGCTCTGTGCTGTCAGCATGGAGCCCACATGGGGCTCAATCTCACAAACCATGAGATCATGACCTGAGCTGAAACCAAGAGTTGGACACTTAATCAAATGAGCCATCAAGATGCCCCCTGATTGAGCAAATTCTACATTCCAAAGCCCCACCAGGAGACAAACAGCACAGGCATGGTCCCTAAACAAAAAGACGTTCAGGTGGAACATCAAAGCTTTCAGTGACAAGGAGGATACAGCAACATTTTTTGGTGTAAAAAAAGAAAGCAATCACAAAACCCGGAGATTTCTCCTATAAGGAGTAATATTGCACATTTTATAACCCCAACAGTGAAGAAATCTGCAATAAAGATGAGCAACTTTTCAGGGATGCACTGACTGCATAAAGTGTAAGATTCCCTCTGAAATACAAAGGCTCCTTTTCTGCAGTTTGGGGGAGGTAACAGAAGGAACAGAAGACTCTAACATGGCTGTCTTGAGACTTCCGAGTTGTGTTTCCAATCAGGTACCCAAGCCTGACTCAATGGGAAGGTCATGGAGAAATCAACTCCCAACATAACATCAAACATGCAAGGTCATGACACTGCAGGAATCAAAGGACAGTGATCAGTGAAATGTTACCTCTGAGAGTATTAATTCAGTACATGTAAGGCTGGATTGAAATACAATGGATGGCAAACTCATGCTTCAAACTAAAAAAAAGCACAATATTACAGTGAAAGAAGGATTTTGAACATTTTTAACAGACAATAAGACATTGGCACCAACCAATCAGAGGGATCTCTGGCTGTAAAGCTCTTCTACCCATCCCTGCCATGTACTCTTAGGAAACACAGGTCTAGAACCACCAACCAGAAAAGAAGTTCTCTCTCCAGTTCAGACCACAGTCCCCCCTTCTTGGGCTCTACATATTTTATTATTCAAATATATTTTACTTTATTTTATTTTATTTTATTTTATTTTATTTTATTTTATTTTATTAAATATTATTTATTGTCAAGTTGGTTAACATACAGTATACACAGTGTGCTGTTGGTTTTGGGGGTAGATTCCTATGATTCACTACTTACATACAACATTCAGTGCTCACCCCAACAAGTGCCCTCCTCAATGCCCATTACCTATTTTCCCCTCTCTCTCACCCCCCACAACCCTCAGTTTGTTCTCTATATCTAAGAGTCTCTTATGATTTGCCTCCCTCTCTGTTTGAAACTATTTTTTCCCTTTTCCTTCCCCCATGGTCTTCTGTTATTAGAGAATACTATGAAAAATTATATGCCAACAAACTGGACAACCTGGGCTGTACTTTTGAGGTGACTAAAAGCATTTCTCTTTCCTGGTCCCACATTGATACCATTAGGTCTATATTCATTCCAGAAAGAATGCAACATGGCCAAGGCTGAGTTGGTATATGAAGCTGTGTACTGCGTCTTATGGATAAAGTCAGACACTAGAAGAGAAAACAGGAAAAGTAAAATTCTCAACACACTCTCAGGGAACTTTCCCCATTTTTCCCACAGATTTTTTAATGAAATAAGTTACAGGTTAATTTCAGGAAAAGATGAGTTTTGGGCAAAGAGCATTAAATGGACAGAGAAGTTAGTTTTACAAATGATAAAAGAGGAAATCTACAATGAAGACATCACCATTATGAACAATGCTGTAGAGAACACACAGCATTTAAGTAAAAAATATTTTAAAATACAGATGAAAAACACTTCCCAGTCTTTAACAGATCAAGCAAGCAAAAAGCAGTCAAAACTATGAATGTAACTCCACATACATCAAACACCATGCCTTAAAAGCAGAACAGACACCTTATTTTCGAATGTCAATAAAGAACTTACAACATATCATATAATTGGTCCTGAAGAAAAACCCTAACACATTCTTAGAAGGAAATAAAGATTATTTGTTCATCAAGTTTTATCTGGCACCTACGACATGCCAGGCTGTGTGCTAGTTCTGGTGTTACAGAAGTAAACAAGGCAGATAGGATGCCTGCCTCCACAGAGTTCTCACAGAGCTTGTGAAAGGAAGAGAAAATAATGAGTAATTATAATACAGTTTGAAATATACCTCCTTATAAGAAAAACATGAGTCAATGGAGTGTCTGCCCCCTACACACTATGTGAGACTTAAGGGAAAGGAATAGTTTGCTAATCAAAAACCATCTACAAAAGATGAACAAATATGCACATAAAACAACTGTTTGAACAAATGTTTGAAGTTCTTCAAGAACAACCAACATAGGTAGGATTAGGGTCTATGATTCTCGAAAGTAAGGACGCATTGAAGGTGAACTACACATTCACCTCTACTACCTCCTTGAGAGTACTTTTCAAAAATCCCAGGATTGGGAACTAGAGGGAAAGAAAAAAGTCAGGATTTAGAGCAGCCAAAAGCAGCTGAGGCTCTGGGGCAAAATCCTAGGGAGAAACTAGTCTCAGAAGAATCTGTGTAAAAAATTCTCCTCAAGTTGTTGGCCAATTTCTAAGCTGTACATGCACTTAAGACAGCTAATAGCTGGGAGGTTAAAAAGCTAGACATAGATTTTTATCAGCTTCATGTTTTAGGAGAGACAGAGGTTGGAGATCAAGCTCCATGAAGGCAGAGTAAACTTGATAAACACTCTTTTTAGTGAGACCTTAGAGGCAGTACAGATTAGGAATAAGAAACATTCCAAGAAGTAAAGTTAAGACTGAAAAACCTGTCTCCCAATGCCTAAAAATAAATTCTTACAAATATCAAGATGATCCACCAGTACTCTAGCTGCCTGACAGCAGAAAAGTGTGCCTTTTTTGGAAGAAAACAAAATTATCCAGAGTCTCTACAATTTTGGATCCATAATTTTGGTATTCAGTTCCTATCTGGTTTACTAAAATACAACATACAAAACCAAATGACACCAAAACAAAGAGAAAATCAGTTCATAGATACAGAACCACAAGTGATTCTGATCATGGAATTATCAAACAAGAAATTTAAAATGTTTAAGATTATATGCCTGAGAATATGAAGGTTAAATATTTAGACAGAGACCTGAAATCTGTTTCTTTAAAAAGTGAGTCAAATAGGGGGTGTCTGGGTAGCTCAATCAGTTAAGCGTCCAACTCTTGATTTTGGCTCAGGTGATGATCTCATTGTTCATGAGTTCAAGCCCCATGTTGGGCTCTGCACTGTGCAGAGCCTGCTTGGGATTCTGTCTCTCCCTCTCTCCCTGCCTCCCTGCCTGCTGTCTCTCTCTGTCTCTGTCTTTCTCTCTCACAAAATAAATAAACTTAAGAAAAATCTTGAAAAAAAAAGCGAATGAAATGGGAAATCTAGAACTTGAATTTGAACTAAAATTAAGAATTCAATTGATGAGCTCAATAGCAGACTGGACAAAGCAAAACAGAGGTGAATTGAAAATACCTATATTGAAACACATAGAGAAATAGACTGGAAATACAAAATAAAAGTCGAAGTACTATATATATATATATATATATATATATATATATATATACACACACACACACTATATATATATATATATATGCTATTTGTTTATTTATATATATAATGCATACCATGTATGTATGTATATATATGTAACTGAAATCCTAGAAGAAGAATATTGCAGAAACAGTATATGAAGAAATAATGCTCAAAATCCTCCAAAATGGATGAAAGACATCAAACCACATATTCAAGAAGCCTTCTATACACTAAGCAGAATAAAGAAAAAGCAAACCACAACTAAACATATCGTAGTAAAATTGCAAATAAACTCATAAAAGCAGTCAGAGAAAAACATATTAGCTTCAAAGGAGAAACATTAAGACTAAGGTTGGGTGCTCAAACTTAAAACCCTGAGATCAAGAGTCACATGCTATATACCAAATGAGCCAGCCAGGCACCCCTAAAGTCTAAACATTAAAAAATAAAATTGAAAGCTGACAACAGAATGACATATTTAAAGTACTAAAATTAAAAGAAACACCAATTTAGAGTTTTATCTCCAATGAAAATAAACTTCAAAAAGAAAGGAAAATACATTTCAAATACATAAATTCTGAAAAATTCATGACCAGTGAACTGGCACTGTAATAAATACTAAATGAAATTCTTAAAGCTAAAGGCAAATGATCTTATATGGAATTACGGAGATGGAGAGAAATTAAAAACAAAGGAATGGATGAATAAATTTTGCCTCTTTGACAATAACTATAATACTACAATATTCTTTCCACTAGAATAGATTCTTCCCTACTCCTGCAAAAAAAAAAAAAAAAAAAAAAGACAATGCAAAATTACAACTTTTCTTGAATCCATTAGAGAGAGCTTATCTTTCAGGACAACCAACTAATCCAACTGACTAAGGAAAGACAGGAACCTCCAAAAAGATTCAAGAGACCAAAACTTGCTTACCTGAGATAGACATTGAATCCCAATCAAACCATTATGAATAATTCAGCTAAAACTTTTAACAAATTGCTAAAAACCAAGTATGAGCTAGCATGGGAGCCTATAACCTCTAGGAGCTGCAGACACAAAAGTTATTTACACCCACTCAGAGGCCCTTCTTAACTATGGTTATCAAGTCCTATAAGAAAGACTGGAGGCAGAGGGAGAAACTAGAGAAAGCCTCTTTGTTGGTACAATCTTGTTGGAATCAAAGAGCAGCCACTGTGGAAAAGTCCATGCAGATTCTTCCTTTCTATCTCCCCTAGGGCACAAGAGACATCCACACACTGATCCAAGAAGCCTAAAAAACACGAATCCAGATAAATGAAATACATGCACACACACACACACACACACACACACGCACACATCTCATATTCAAATTGCTGAAGAACAAGGTTAAACAAATTTCTTGCCAATGCTTAGAGAGAAAGGGACACATTACATACGGGGGAACAGAGATAAAAATTTTGACAGATTCTTTGTTAAAAACTATGTAGCTGTAGACAATGGGAATGGCATCTAAGTGTGGAGAGAAAAGACAAAACAAAACAAAACTACCAAACAATGAAAATAGCTACCAAAAATGAAATAGACATACAGACATTGTCAAACAAACAGAGAGAAATCATTTGCTGCATACCTGTACTAAAGACTGAGTTCTTCAGAGTAAAGAACTGTAAATACAGATAGAAACTTGAACTTATATAAAGAAATGAAGAGTACTGGAAGTGACATCAATGAAGGGATATTTAAAAATTCATTTCCTTATTTCTAATTTTTTAAAATATAGCTGTCTAAAGCAAAAATAATAACAATATCTTGGGTATTCTGAATATATGTTAAAGCAAAATGATGATGAATGGTAAGAGGAAGTAAATAGGAACATACATATTCAAGTTATGTTCATATTCAACTAACATATGTTAGTAACTTACAGTACAACATTAGCTTGAGGAGTAGAATATAATGATTCATCACTTACACATAACACACAGTGCCTATCACAAGTGCCCTCCTTAATGCCCATCACCCCTCTAGCCCATTCCCCACCCACCTCCCTCCATCAACCTTTAGTTTGTTCTCTATAACTAAGAGCCTCTTATGGTTTGCCTCCTTCTCTTTTTTTTCCATCCCCTATGTTCATCTGTTTTGTTTCTTAAATTCCCCATATGAGTGAAATCATATGGTATTTATCTTTCTCTGACTGACTTATTTCACTTAGTTTAAAACACAACCACATGCAACAACATGGATGGAGCTAGAGTGTATTATGCTAAGCAAAGTCAGTTAGTCTGAGAAAGACATTTAAATTACACTTTAAAAAACAAAATTAATTAAAATCCCTTGGGAATTTAAAATATGTGTAGAAGTAAAAGATACAACAACAGAAACACAAAAGTACAAAGGTGGGTATATGTGAAATTAAAATGTTATAAAGTTTTTGCATTTTTCAGGAAGTGATAAAAGTACTCATTTAGAGTAGATTTTATACAGTCAATGATGAATATTATAATCTCTAGAGTAACCACCTAAAGAATAAAACAATATATAACTAAAAAAGCTAAAGAAAACTAGACTAATGCAAGTGTTTGATTAATCCAAAGGCAAGGAAAAAAATAACGAAACAAAGAACAGATAGGAAAAGGACAGAAAACAAAGAGGAGGAGGCCTTATATCCAACTGTATCAATAACTACATGAAATTTAAATGGGCTGAATACTCCACTTAAAATATAAATATCATCATACTAGATAAACATAAAGGAAACCCAACTGTATCTATTTATAAGAGGCCCACTTTAAATCTGATAAAAGTGGGGGGAAAAAGATGTAGCAGGTATATAATAACCAAAAATAATATGGTGCAGTTGTACTAATATCAAACAGAGTAAACACTTTGAGCAAGAAGTATTCAAAATAAGAAACAATATTTCATAATAAAATGGTCAATTTAATAGGAAGACATAACAACCCTAAATAATTTTAAATTATATAAAGAAAAAGATCTGTAATTTTATTTCGTGATTTTAACATTCTTCTAAAACTGATAGAACTGAAAATAAATAAGAGTATATAAAAATAGAACATGATTAAATAAATCACCCTAATATAGGATATATATATATATATATATATATATATATATATGTGTGTGTGTATCACACACACCTTTATGATATACATTCTTTTCACATTTACATGGGATATTTACCAAAAATGGACCATATCCAAAAAAATAGACTATATGCTGTGCCATAAAGAAAGCATCACAAATTTTCTAATTTCAAAGGACTGAAATCACAAGGGTATATTCTCTAACCACAGGGCAATTAAACTAGAAATCAACAAAAGAAAGATAACCAGGAAGACATTTTAGGTCAAATTAGAAAATATATTGAGCTTAATTAGAAGCAAAATACAACATACTAAACCTGTGAGAGGTAGCTAACATAGTGTTTTTAAGGAAGCATAACTTTATATGCATATATTATAAGAAAGTTATATAATCACCCTTTATCAGGGATGTACAAATCAAAACCATGATGAGATACCACCTCACATCTGTCAGAATGGCTAAAATTAACAACACAAGAAACAACAGGTATTGGCAAGGATGCAGAGAAAGGGGAACCCTCTTGCACTATTGGGAATGCAAACTGGTACAGCCAGTCTCAAAAACAGTATGGAGTTTCCTCAAAAATTTAAAAATAGAACTACCCTGTGACTCAGCAATTGCACTACTATGTATTTGCCCAAAGGATACAAAAATATAGATTCAAAGGAGTACATTAACACCAATGTTTATAGCAGCGTTATCAACAATAGTCAAACCATGGCCAATGGCCCAAATATGCATCAACTGATGAATGGATCAAGAAGATGTGGTATATCTATACAATGGAATATTACTTAGCCATCAAAAAGAATGAAATCTTGTCATTTGCAATGATGTGGATGGAGTTATAATGTATTATGCTAAGTGAAATAAGTCAATCAAGAAAGACAAATACCATATGATTTTACTCATATGTGGAATTTAAGAAGCAAAACAAATGAACATATGGTGGTGGGGGGGAGAGGAAAATAAACCATAAGAGACTCTTAATGAAAGGGAACAAGCTGACGGTTGATGGAGGGGAAGTGGGTGGGGGGATGGGATAGATGGGTGATGGGTATTAAGGAGGGCATTTATTGTGATGAGCACTGGATGTTGTATGTAAATAATGAATCACTAAATTCTACTCCTGAATATTAACTAACTAAAATTTAAACTAAGAAAAAAAAAGTTATATGTTAGAAAAGATGTCACAGAAGATGAAAATTTTTAAGGTTCATTATTAAAGAAATTTAATCAATTATTTGATTTCTTTTTATAAAGAAACTGCAGTCCCAGATGGCTTCACTGGTGAAATCTGACTAACTTTAAAGAAGAAATAATACCAAACTTGCACAATAAGAGAAAAGAAAAAGAGGTAAAAATTGCCCAAATCATGTGATGAGACAGGTATAACCCTGAAACTAAAACCTGAAAAGGACATTACAAGAAAGGAAAATGTTAGGTCTATATTTTTCATGAACAAAGATGTAGAAACCAAAGCCAAAATATTTGAAATTCAAATCCCTTGATATTTAAAATTTATATATATCATAACCAGGTAGGATTTATTCAAAACATGCCAAGTTAGTTTAACATTTGAAAATCAACCAACATAATCTACCCAATAATGAATAAAGGAGGAAAGAAAAGCATGTAGTTATTTCAATAGATGCAGAATAAGCATGTAATAAAATTTATCTCCTGTCCTATCCCTAAACAAAGTAGGAATAGACAGAGATTTCCTTAATCTATGGTGATAGATATCACAACAGTGGTTGCCTTAGGGACAGGCATGAGGGAGCCGTCTTGGGTCTCTAATTTGATGTGTATGACAATTACAAGAGTGGAAACATAAATAAACCTCCTTCAAGACACATGCACCTCATTGGATATAAGTTATACCTCAATAAAAGAGTAAATAAAAAGACAAACTTTTTAAAAAATTGAAACCCTCAATACTAGAACAAGAGTTGACAAACAGCTTATGGACTAGATAAGGCATCCTTAAAACAAATTAACAGACAGAATGTGATAAATGATAAAGGGAGTTAACTTTACAAATATCAATAGGGGTGCCTGGGAGGCTCAGCTGGTTAAGCATTTGACTCTTGATTTCAGCTCAGGTCATGAGCCCCACATTGGGCTCTGCGCTGACAGTTCCAAGCCTGCTTGGGATTCTCTCTCTCCCCCCTCTCTCTCTGCCCCTACCCTGCTTGTGAACACATGCTCTCTCTCCCTCTCTCTCTGTCTCAAAATAAATAAGCTTGAAGAAAAAAACAAAAACAAAAATCAACAGGGAAGTAAGAAATTGCTCAATGAATTATACAGCCCATCAGAAAATATAAATGTATATTTGATATATATATAGCCCATCAGAAAAGCCTCAAGTTAGAACTTCACCTTATATTATATACCAAAACGAACTCCTAAGGGATCACAAAGTTAAATGTAAAACAACCCCCTTCCCATCAACCATGGACAAAGAGGCTGAAAGAAAATGTAGGTAAATATTCAGCTGACAGAACTTCAAATGGTTAATGTTTATTAAGAACTTACTGCAGGTCAGAACCACCATAAATGCTTTGCACACAGCCCCCACAAAATACAACTAGGAGGTAACACAGACCCAGCATCACACAAGAAATAAATGATTGGACCAGAATTCAAATTCAGACGGTGAAATGCCATGGCAACTTCCTGCCTCAGAATGATACCTTAAAAAACAGGACTTTACATAAAACTGATTTGGGATTTTATTCTTCCTTCTTGATGATACTGAACACAAAAACAATTAACAGGCACCTCCCCCAAAATGGCCAACTAACATTGTATAAAAGCATATTAGAAAAGTATTTGCAAAATATGACAAAAGTGTAACAGTTATGACAGGATGAGTTCTTAGGAGGGGATGACTTAAGAAGAAAACCCCCAACAAAGAATAAAACCACCAGAAGGGCATCTATGTGGACTGTCAGTAAACAAGTTTTTAGAAATCAGGGGTTCCTGGGTGACTCAGTCGGTTAAGCCGCCGACTCTTGATTTTGGCTCAGGTCATTATCTCACTGTTTCTGAGTTGGAGACCCCACGCCCCCATGGGACTCCATGCTCACTGTGCAAAGCCTGCTTGGGAACTTCTGTCTCCCTCTTTCTGGCCCTCTCCCATTCTCATTCTCTCTCTCTCTCCCTCTCTCTCTCTCCCTCTCTCAAAAATAAATAAATGTTAAAAAAAATTAAAAATAAATAAAAAAAAATCAAACAGTTCACACTCCAAGAAAGAACAAAACACCACTTCCTATGAGTGTGAACCTTCACAACTTTTCTTTTTTTCTTTTACCACCTGTAGCCTGAGAACTCTGGACTAGAGTTTCCAGCAAAAACCCTCCTTGGCCATGTCCACATGAATTTCTGCACCTGGGGCCACCGCCAAAAGATGCAAGCTACACACACAGGCTCTGCGGATATGGGTTTCCCTAATCAGCATGATGGCCCTCTTAGCTGCTGAACCTATGAGGACCAAATTCCCAGCTCATTTAGTGATGTCCAGGATAATCCTGGGAGGTTCCTGGTGCTCACTGGGAATTTCAGCTAAGTTTTGCAGAGACTCTGTGTGCTTGAACAAAAAATCGTTCAGGGTGGATGAGGTTCCTGATGGGGTCTGAGGTTCCTGCTGAGAGCCAGGGATGCTGGTTGGTGAAAATGAATTGTAGAGGGGAAAAAAAACATGGAGGCTTTTGGGAGATGACATGGAATCTCAATTACTTCCTGCCTGCCTTATCCCTTATAAAATGTGGACAGCTTTGAAAGTGAGCTCTCTAAATTCAATTCAACATTTCCTTGGCAGATTTATAGGTATATTTCAGAACTCTCCAAAGAAGAATAGAATGAAGTGGGTTTTAAAATTCTTTTTATTTTTTTGTTTTAAAATTTTTAATTTAATTTTAAAATTATTTTTAATGTTTACTTATTTTTGAGAGAAAGAGAGACAGAGAATGAGCAGGGGAGAGTCAGAGAGAGAGGGAGACATAGAATCTGAAGCAGGCTCCAGGCTCTGAGCTGTCAGCATAAAGTGGGGCTTGACTTCTGGACCACAAGATCATGACCTGAGTTGAAGTCAGACACTTAACCAACTGAGCCACCCAGGCTCCCCAGAATGAAGTGTTTTTGTTTTCATTTTCATTTTAGAGAGAGGTGCTAGTGTTGTAGCTACTCTTTTTTTTTTTAATTATAGCTACCCTCCTAAAAAAGAAATAAGGTAATAGGAATAGAGAAAAAAAATATGCAAACTTGAGTGAGGTCTTATGTTAATTTACTTTTACCTATCTACTAGGTAGAAGGAAAAACTCTTTAAGAAAATGACAGCAGTGAGGGTTTTAAAGGTCTTAGAATCTCTAAGCTCTTTCCAGCCTGATAAAATAAAGAATCGCAAAGTAAAGAAATCTTCAGAATTCAATACAAGAATGCCAAGATTGTCAGGCCAATTTCCTTAGGAACCATTAAGTTTGATTTATGAAATGACCCAGATAAAACCAACTGCCTTTGCTAATCCAAGTGTATTCTCTAACTAATAAGTTAGGGGTGAAAAAGTAAAAGGTTTTCTTTATTAAAAAAAAAAAGAATTCCCTTTACTAATTTTCACTGCATCCTATTTCCAAGGTTTCAAACACTGCAATAACAGTCTTTGATGGGATTATGATCTGACTACCATTTAGAATACAGCGTTGGACCAGCACTTTGAAATGATGCAATTGGCAGCTCATCTTCAACAGGGGCCCCAGGAAAAAAAGGCTAATGTCCCCTCTTCTTGGCATGCTCCTCCCGAAGACCAAACAAGGGTGTTTCCCATGACTTAGATTCTATTCCTTATACTGCCTGATTACATCACCAGCTAGCAAAAGAGGACTCACTGTGTTTGCAAATGTATCACATGAAATGAACACATGGAAGAATGGAGTATCTCCTCCAAGATTCTATTTGAAAAAGATCATAAAGAGACCAAAAGAGAGAGAGAGAGAGAGAGAGAGAGAAGACAAGAATATTTGAGAAAAAGAAAATTGTTACATGGCCAACTCTGTGCCTGGTCTTGTGTGAGTTCTCACATTTAACTAGATACTGCACTCCCCTGTTACAGATGAAAAAAAAAGGTCCTCCTTAGGTTAAGTAATCTTTCCTTCTTACACAGGGAAGTAGCAGTTTGACATTTGAACCCAAATGGTTCCAAAGACCAAAGTCTTCAGACACAGCTCAATGTGATAATTCAGAAAATGGAACTGATTTTTTTCATGAGGATAAAGGTATAAAATATCTTCATTTGTGTGTTTTTTCCACGTTCCTAGATTCTTTTAAGAATTAAGCATATTCAGGGGCACTTGGTGGCTCAGTCGGTTGAGCGTCTGACTTCGGCTCAGGTCATGATCTCACGGTTGACGAGTTCAAACCCCGTGTCAGGCTCTGTACTGACAGTTCAGAGCCTGTAGCCTGCTTTGGATTCTGTGTGTGTGTGTGTCTCTCTCTCTGCCCCTCCTCTGCTCATGCTCTGTCTCTCTCTGTCTCAAAAATAAAATAAAACATTAAAAAAAAAAGAAATAAGCACATTCTAATTCTTCTTGATGGTCTGTTAAAAATGTAAGCCTCAGAATAAAGTCTTTATATTACAGTGTTATTTCTGTTGTTAAAGTTTTAGCTTACTTCTTTCTAATACTTATAAAAACTGAATAAAAACTACAATCCTTACATTTCAATAGCTTATTGTTCCCCCTGTTACAAATCTAAAATCATCTCATGCCAAATTCTACCACTCAATTTGTGAATGCTGTCAGAACAAACTATTTGAAAACAGGGTATGCCAAACACACACAAAAAGTATTCATCCATTTATTTGACAAGTATCCATCTCTTACCACCATAAGACAAGCACTTCTAGATACAGGGGATACATCAGTGAATGAAATGGATAAAACTGCTTGTCCTCATGGAGACAAATAAGCAAAGCAGGTCCAAGAGTGAAGAATGCTGTGAAGAAAAAAAATAGCATAGAAAAGAGGATGGGTACAGACTACATTCACGTGGTCAGAGAGGCTTCTGAGAGGGGTCATGTGAGTAAAGACCTGGGTGAAATGAGGGACCAAACATGATGGAGGATGGGCCTGGAGGATAGGCCTTCCAAGCAGAGGAAACAGCTCATGAAAAAGCCCTGAAGTAGCAGCACACTTGGTGTCTTAGAAGAAGATCTGAGGGTCCAGAGTTGCTGGGACAGAATAAACAAGGGGGGAAATAGTGGAATGTAAGTCAGAGAGATAGCATGGGTCTAGATTCCTAAGGACAATGTAGCCACTTAAAAGGCTCTGGCTTTCACTCTAAATCAGATGGAAACTTAAGTTTTAAAAGGAACACTGAGCACTGTGTTGAAAACAGGCCATGGGAGAGGAAAGCTGCATACAGAGAAATCAGGATATAAACTCAGTAACACAGATAATGGCTGCTTAAATCACCATGGTAGCAATGATGGTAGGAAGAAACAGCCTGATTCTAGATATATTTTTATTGTAGAGCCAATAGGATTTGCTGATGGATGACATGTAGGAAAGGAGAGAAAGGTGTGAATGAGGACTACAAGATTTCTGGCCTGAGAAACTGGAATGATGAAGCTGCTATTTAGAGACAGGCAATGTTGTGGGAAGTACCAGATTTTGAGAGGAGACCAGAAATTCAGATTTGGATGTATTAGATTTGAGATGTCCATTAGACTCAAAGTAGAGTTGCAAGCAAGCACTTAGATAGTTCAAGACTAGAGTGTAGGCTGATTAGCATATGAATGTTATTTAAAACCTTGAGATATGATGAGATTAGGAAGAGAGAGAAGTCCAAAGACTCAGCCCTGGATCATGACATTTAGATGTCAGGGAGATTTTGAAGATCAAGGAGATGAAGAGAAACCAGCCAGTCAAGTAGAAGGAAGCACTTACATTCCTACACCAACAATGTAATTTTTGGATCTTTAAAGAATCATTAATAAGACAGGTGTTTGATGAATATCAGTTTTCCACAATTTTCTTTTTTAAAATCCCAACATTTAAAAAATTTCTGAACATGGAACAGACCAAAAGGTAAAGTCACTAAGAATTCTTTCAACGTGTCCCCCAGAGTCTTTTATTTTGCCTGCAAAGCTATGCCAGAACCTTGGCAAAGTTTAACATCTCCACTAACTTAATTGTGAAACATTTATTGGGACTTTAGAATATGCAAGTCACAGCACTGAATATAGTCCTGATGGGATACAGGAATGATTAATACATGGTCCAAGTTCTAAAGAATTTACAGTCTAGTGGAAGGTCCCAAGCATGATATCAGAATAATGATAGAATGTTAACATGGACAAAATCACAGCAGTTTCAGAAAAAACATCTGCGGGTCAAATTCTTACAGTTCAACAAGAATTCCATTGTCATCAATGCCATAACTATAAACCAAAAATATAATTGAAATATTTCAAAGACTCAGCTCATAACCAGCAAAATAAATATTCTTCTTTACTAATACTGAATGAACTATATATATATATAACATATATATACATATATATAACATATATATACATATATAACATATATATACATATGTATGTTATATGTACATATGTATGATATATATATATATCATCTCTCTCATCTTAGCTAAAAATCTTTTGACAAGAAGACACCTCTTATGAAAGTGACTTGGGCCCATGCCAGTGAGAACTGAAATGGCATGACTTCATTTCCACAGCTGGAGTGCCAGAGAAGAGCTGGTGCTTCTTTGATCTTCTGTCCCTGGTGCGTGCTCAGAAGATGCTGCCAGGACATATCAGTTGGCTCTCCATTGTAATGGCTTTACTACTGCCAAGTTGTCTGAGCCAGTCCATTCACAGCTGCTTTGCATGATGATGCCATAGTAGCCTCCCTAGAGCTCCCTACTTCGATTGCAAAGGCACGGCTCATGGGTCCTGCCTTATATCTCAGAGAAACAACGAACAACTACAAGTGAAGGCTAACACAATAACATTTGGAATTCATTTTCACTTGCCTTGTGAAAGGCATTCACTTGCATTAATGATGGATGGAGAAGGTCAAGGCAAATCTTGAGATACTGTCTTTTTGCCTGTATCTCTCAATACAGTGTCAAAAGTGTTAAGAAACCTAGAGAGTGTCAGTGACTATAGTCTTCCAAAAATATGTCATCAATAGTTAATGGTAGGATAGTTACAGGCTGATCATTTTCCTGAAGGTAAAGGGATGTGGTAGTGACCGCTACAATTAGGCTTATGTTCAATAATTAGATCATTTTTTTTTCATTTGATGAAACTGATGTGTGCTAACTGCTACAAATGTAAAGATTTTAAAAAGCTTTGCCATCAAAGAGCCTATAGACTCTGATGAGTACAGTTATTTGTTTTAAAGTTACATATAATATAAAGCCTATATTAATGACAAGTGCAATAAGCTATTGGAACACAGATGAGGAAGCAGCTAACTGCCAGAAAAAAGGTAGGGAGCAGGGGCACAGGGGGGAGGTAGTGTGGGGAATATAGAACAGAATTTAGAATGGAAGGATTCATTTCTGAACTAAAGGTTCGTGCCACTCCCCTCAATCCTTCTATTGAAATCCTAACCCCTCAATGTGATAGTATTAGGAGGTGGGGCCACTGGGAGGTGATAAGCTCATGAGAGTAGAGCCCTCAGAATGGTATTTGTGCCCTTAGCAAAGAGACCCCAGAGAGTCTGTAATGTGAGGACACAGCAAGGAGATGGCTATCTATAAACCAGAAAGTTCCCTGTCAGACAGAATCTGCTGGTGCCTTAAACTTGGACTCCCCAGCATCTGAAACTGTGAGAAGTAAATATTGTTTAAGCCACTCAGTCTATAGTATTTTGTGTGTAGCAACCTGAATGGACTAAGAGAGCTGCCTAGAGAAAATGATACTTGAGATAGCTCTTGAAAGACAAGAAATGTTCACTAAGCAGGCATAAGAGTAGGGAGAAAGAAACCAAATGTTTAGGTGTGAAATGGACTTAGTGTTTCCAGAAGCTGGAAGACAGTGGGCCCAAATCCCTGAAAACTAAGCATCTTTCAAAGGAAAGAAATTGTCCTGGAAGGCTTTTTGTATAATAAGGTGTAAAATCTGATGCAGAGTCCAGAATGAACATCCAGAGGGGAACCCTGACAATAGAGAGAGATGGAAAGAACATAGAAACAGAAAGGTCAGTTACCACATTATTGAAATAGACCAAGCATGATAAGTTACAATGCTTCATCATTGTTATTCAACATGACAAAATGTGTTCTCAAATCACAAATCTGCATTTTAGCAATATATTCAAAGGGTCTGGTTTAGAAAAAATAAAAATAAAAAAAATAAAATGAGATGAAAGTTTCTACTGAAGAGTAAGTCCAATAATAACAGATATTTGGCTATCTTTATTAACAGATTTTTGTTAAAAAGGCATCTAGTTCCGGATCTGGTAACTGAAAGCAAAAGTCTCCTTCTCTAGAATGGAAAGATTGTTCTTAGATAATGGAATCCAGGAATGACTGGCGGTAAGAGGTCAATTCTTTTTACCTAACCAGTGATCTATTCATTGCTCAAGAGTGAACAACCCACAAACATTACACAGTCTTCAGCAGAGTTTGCATGAATTGACTAGAAATAAAAGCATTACTATATCACATTAGTTCAAATTCCAGTGTTTAGTCCCTGCCATTATTAACAACTCCAGGATTCCACATGGGCAAAATATTAAAATTTATGAATGACTGACAAAAATTCCAATTCTTATTGCAAAACTTCATACACCTGAAAATGAATAACTGATCAAGAAGAGGAAGATAGAGTAGGGTCAATGTGCAAATATTTACTCATGAACTTGGCTCTCACTGTTGCCTAATTTTTCATTTAGTTCCGCAGTCTGTGATTATGTATCATGTGCCTAAAAATTATCAGTGAAGACAGGTTCACAGAGAAGATATAACATATAAATGTAAAAAAATAAAAATAAAATAAATAAACCAAGCAGAAGAGGCTATATATCTGAATTAAGGTACATGGATAGAGAAGAGCTGGACAGACACAAGAGTAGTTGGAAATAGAATCAATAGGATTTAGTACATACTGAAAAAAATACAAGTCGGGTAGGGGAGCTGAGAGGGATAAGGAACTGAGAGAAACTTCTATCTTACTTTTATGATTAGCTTTCCATAAATTAGATAACAAAGGAAGATGATTAGTCATGTTTTTCAACATGTTGAATTTGGGATGTTTGATACCATTCAGGTGAAGGCAGTTAGATATATGAGCCCAGAGCTCAAGAGAGAAAGGTCCAGACTAGAGACACAGATCTGAAGTGGAAGTCATGGAGGACTGTGTTAGGAGGGAAACCAATACTCTAGGGACAGGCAGAAGAAGGTGAAAGAAAAGGAATGACTAGATGTAGTAAGAAGAAAAGGAACACATGGAATCCAGAACCTAGGTGAAGAATAAGTTTCAAGGGAGGAATATCTAGCAATGTTCACAGCCAAAATAAGTCAAATTATTATTTTGACTTATGAAAGGGGAGGGGAGGTGCTGCTTATATAACTAAGGGCATGTTCGTTGCAGTGGTAGAGTGGAAGCCAAACTGCAGTGAGTAAAAAAGAAAGCAGAAGCTAGGGAAATGGAGACTCAAGTATAGCCTGTTCTCCCATTAATTCCTTCAGCTCAACTTAGGAGTCCACTGTCAGAAACTGTAATGCCCAGGAATTTGCTGCCAGTCACTGATGTGGGGCTGGAGGTGTGAGATGGAAGTAAGAGCACTTCGACCTACTTTGGGACAGTGGCTACATGAGGAAAGAAACTTGATGTTTTCAGTTAACATGTGCAGTTTGGAATCTGAGCTTCTTTACAGGCTAGGGACATTTAAGAAGTAACTGAGCCTCCCTTGAAGTCTTGTCTTTTCTTTAAAAATAATAATAATCCATCCACCCACCCACCCACAGACATATTTCACAAAATGATGATTATGAGATACAATGTTTATAAAATATCTAACCCATAGTCAAGATTATACTTTACTGAATACCTATAACTGTTACATTTATTACTCTTCACCTGGGGTGATCTATAAAATCAATAAAGACTCTTGGCAAGGTATCTTGGGCACTTCCCATGAGAGAATATGTGCCAGTGGAGAGTTTTCCTGCAAAGTCTGCATCCCCTTTACACTCTTTACCATTTCAAAATCAATTCAGGTCTACAGATTTAGCTTCTAACCAAAATCTTTTTATGAACAATTCCTGGATGAACCATTTGCAGAGCAGCCAAGAGAAAGGAACAGTTGCCTTTTAAGATAAAAATACAATTTCCCCATTTGAAAAAAATCTGTAAGTTCAAATAACTCAAAAGAAGGCATGTAAGTATTTCCCACCTTTTGTGTAATTTCTCTACTTTATTTAAATAGCCAACCTAGGATCCTGTGGTGGGTCAGACCCAAATGGTGGTCATCTATACCCCCATCCCTGCCTCCTAGTGTTCATACCTTTGTATGATCCCCTCCCCTTCAGTATGGCTGCAATTTGTGATGTGCCTCTAACCAGTAGAGTATGACAAACGTGATGGAATGTCACACTCATGATGACACTGCATAATATAAGATTCCTTTGTCATGAGGCTTTCCTTGATAGCTTGATGTAGTAAGCAACCACAACTGGGAAGCCCATGTAGCAAAGAACCAGGAATGGCCTCTAGGAACTAAAGCAGCCTTCAACCAACAGCCAGCATAAAGCTGGGGCCCTCAGTTTTACATCTGCAAGGAAACCAATTTTGCCAATGACCTGAGAAAGCTAGGAAGTGGATTTTTACCAGGTCCAACCTCCAAATGAGAATATAGCCCATCTGACATTTTGAGCCTGTGAGACCCTGAGCAGAGGACACATCTAACCTATATCTGGATCCCTAAACCATAGAACCTGAAATAATAAATGCATGTCATTTTAAGACACTAAGTCTGTGATAATTTATTATGTAGCAATGGATAACGAATATAGATCCCATACAGTTAATTGTGTAGCTAAGCCAATCTAAAAGTGTGAGTTAGGAAGATCTGCTAACATCCAGGAGAGGAGCCATGATCTAGTTCAGAAGTATCAAATGAAAGGGGCGCCTGGGTGGCTTAATCGGTTAAGCATCCAACTTCAGTTCAGGTCATGATCTCATGGTTTATGGGTTCAAGCTCAGTGTTGGGCTCTGCACTGACAGCTCAGAGTCTGGAGCCTTTTTCAGATTCTGTGTCCCTCTCTCTATGCTCATCACCTGCTTATGTGCTCTCTTGCTTTCTCTAAAAAATAAACATAAAAATAAAGTATTAAATTAAAAAAAGAAGTATCAAATGAAAAATTGCTTTTTTTTTCTGACTTGAAGCAGACATGCATCCCTAAGCACTGAGAAGCAGGTATCCACAGCACCTGTGGTGACATAAGGCATATGTGGTGATGAAAGGAATCTAGGTTCATCCTTGGAACAGACTTATCATCAATGTACAATATACAGACAGTGGAAAGATCCATGAGACACTGACTCCTGTAATAAAGCTCTTGGGTTTTTGTTTGTTTGGCCATCCATCATCTATTCTTCCAACTTCTGGAATTCTGATTTTTCTTCTGGTAAACCACTTTCCTCCATGCTCAGACCATTTTTCTGGTAAAGGTCTCTCTCTACCAACTTCAGGAGTGACATGTGACATAGGTCTGTCCAATCAGAGCATCACACTTCCCTGATTTCTAAGTGACTGCCAAGATTTGCCACATAATTCCAGCCCAGCCAAGACAAGACAAGCAAATCAAACCAATTAGTGCTAACCCCAAAACTCTTTTTCAAGTTGCCAGAAAGTGGAATTTATTTTTCCACTAGATTACAACCTACAAAGATACAAACCTGGAGCTTCTGACAACCATATCACTACACATGGAGTCAAAGATGGAGTCCAGATGGAGACAGAGACACAAGACCAGAGGTAGAGGAAGAAAAATCAGGTCCCAAAGATAACATCTGAACTCCTTGATAGAACTCAGAAAGCCAGATTTACTCCCAAATTTATCAGTTACTTGAGTTCACTCCCTCTTTTTCTTTGCTTGTAAGAAATTGAGAAATTCCCAGTATAACTTTAATTTGGTTCAATTATGTAAATGGCATGGTTTCTGGCACACAAGCAATATTGCCTCAATGCCATTTTATGGTTAAGAGGAAGTCCAGCCTTGCAAAGGGAAGTATCAAGGGTCAGAAATTGTTTATATGCAAAGTGATCACATAAAAATGACTGTGTGGGGGTGCCTGGGCAGCTCAGTAAGTTAAGTGTCAGACTCTTGATTGTGGCTCAGTTCATGATTGCACAGTTTGTGAGAAGGAGCTCCACATTGGGCTCTGCATTGACACTGCAGAGCTTCCTTGGGATTCTCTCTCCCTCTCTGGCTGCTCCTTTCCTGCTCATTGTCTGTCTGTCTGTCTCTCTCTCTCAAAATAAATAAACATACTTAAAAAAAAATAACTGTGTGTCATTATGGGTCTAAAACCAAGAGAACAATTTTCCAACTATCCACACATAAGTTTAGCAGTGACTACTTTATTGCAAGATCAAAACACAATAAAAAACAGGAAAACCTGAAGTTTGAATTTGGTTTTGAAATATGCTCTTACATTACAGCTTAAGAAGATAATGCTTAAAATTTCAACTTCATGTTTCTTCCCACCTTCTCCCTGAAAATAAACTGATTTTTGAGATGATATAAAAGTTTTTGAAGTCTTCCCATGAACAATAATGTGTCCTAAGAAAATCTCATACTTGACCTCTTTAAGCAAAAGATTTATGAAACATCAGAAAATTTCACAAACAGCAAAAATTCTGGAGTAACAAATGGACAGTATTACCAATGGCCAGATGCTGATAAGCTTGGACAAAGCCACATTTTAAAATCAATCTGCCAGTGGTGCCTGGGTGGCTCAGTAGGTTAAGTGTCTGACTTCAGCTCAGGTCATGATCTCATGGTTCAAGCCCCACATCAAGTCCTGTGCTGACAGCTCAGAGCCTGGAGCCTGCTTCAGATTCTCTTGTCTCCCTCTCTCTCTGCCCCTTCCGTGCTCACACTCTGTGAATCTCTCTCCCTTCAAAATAAACAAAGATTAAAATCAATCTGCCAAACACACTTCTCACCCCATACCATGGCTTGCCCAGTTACTTTTCCCTCTGTTGGCAATGCTCTTCCCTCATTTATTTGCATAGCCCACTCCCTCATTTCCTTCACAGCTCTGCTTAACTGCTGCCTTCTTGGAGAGGTCATAGTATATAAAATATAGCACCACATATACAAAGTATAAAACCACCTATGTAAAATACAGGTCATTCTATATAAGATATAAGACCATCCTATATAAAATTCCACTCACCTGATTAATTTTTACCCCCCTAACCTGCTTAATTTTCCTCATGGCACTTATTACCTGTCATATCACATTTGTTTGCCTGGTGAATATCAAATATGGGTAAGAATTAAATGCCCATTTTACCAGTTACCTATCTCCTCCAGAAAGCCTCAGTTCACATGGATGTTCTAGCTCCACAATTAGTCTGGACCACTTCAAAATCTATACAACTGCTTGGACAACACTTTAAATACTATATTCATCAAGATCCAATCAGAAGAACAAAAACCACAATAGGTATTTCAATAGAGGGAATTTAATATAGAAAATTGGTTCTACAGCTATTGGGTACTGAATGAATAGAAAGAGGAACAGGAAGTAACTCAGAGACTGTAACTGCAGGAAGCAGCTACCACCCCTCAAGCTGGAGAAGCAAGGGGAAGCAATCAAGATTATCGAAACCAGAAGCTCAGAAACAAGGCTTCAAGGATATGAGGCTCAGACAGTGGGTCAGGCTTTTGGTGGTGGTTCAGGGTGTCAGAAGAGGAGCTCTACGGAGTCTAGACTCTGGGGAGGGAAAATTGCCTAGACGGGGTAGTCACCTCTAAGTGGGAGGCCATGAGGTTGGTTTTGGAATGCTGAAAGAAAGTGGATACTGGAACCCAAACTGCTGGTAGCAATAAGGAAGGCTCTACTGTGGTGCCTGTAACAGAACAGTAAGGAAAAGCAGGAAAAAGGAATTCCTTTCTTTCTTCCTTCCATCTTCCAGTATCCCTCCACTGCTCCTTTTGGTACAACATAGGAGAATACCCCTGGCAAAAGAAAACTGTAGTTTGCAGAATACCAGCCTCAACATACAAAGCAGGACAAAGCAGAATAGACGTGAGCAGAGAGAGAATACCTGAAGACCAATGGAGATCCTAATGTATTTCTCCAATTTTATTTTCTTAGGAAAAAAGTCAAATTTAAAATGAAACGGTACAGTGTTTGACTCCTGACTGTATCATCACTAGCTTTTTTTGTACACCTTGTAGACTTTAATCTAAAATATCATAGATATACTTTGGGTGGTCCACGAACCCATGAAATTTCATTATAAAAATGTTTTGGTATATCCTGCATGTGTTTTCTGAAAAAGTAGGTTCATAACTTTTGTTAAAGTTTCAAAGGAGCCTGTAAGTCCCCTAAAATTTGGTGTCACTGCCCATGTTTTCATTCATTAGTTAAACTTGCTATGGAAAGCACAGACAACTCTTAGATTCTTTTAATGCCTTCAGCACACCATTGGTTATAACTCTCTTGGTTACAGAACCAATTGGAACAACCTCAAGAAAAACTGGGGGAGGACCAAGGAATCTATTCAAGGTGACTCAACCCAGGAAGAAATTACCTAGTTAAAGCAAGGGGCTCAAAATAGCACTGTCTCCTTCATATGACATCTAAAGAAACTCTGGTAAATGTGCTCATAGATAAGTTTGCATGGCAGAATTATTCATTATCGTGAAAAACTGGAAATAAATTAGGTGTTAATAAGAATGGATAAATTGGATCAACATGTAAATGGATAAATGGCATGTTATTTAATACAGTGGACTATTATACATCAGTTAAAATAAACTAAATCTACATGGGTCTGAATCATTCAAAAGCATAGCATTGAGAGGTAAACAGAAACAGGTTGCAGAATAACATGGTTAATATCATATCATTTGGATAGCTTTCCAACATGCAAAATTATGTTGTGTGAAATTTACAGATACAAATACTTGCAGCAAAAGAATAAAAACACGCTGGGAATCACGCCCCCAAATTTAGACTTGTTTTGCTCCTAGAGGAGAGAAGAGAAAGAAAACAAGGAGGAGTTCACAGAGGGTTCCAATCATATTGGTCCTGGATGGCGTCTTTAAAATAAATTGGAGTTCAATGTGGCAAAACTTTAAGATGTGGCAGAGTTAAGTGGTGGATTTGTGGATGTTTGTTATATCATGCTATATTTTTCTGTGTTTTGAAATGTTTCATAAATTTAAAAACTAGGAAATGTAAAGGGCACTAAAAACTCCATTAGCAGTGGCCTAGACCACCCCTGAGCATACTTAACAAGAGCTCAAAGGGAAAAGGAACTCATCATCACAAATCAGAAACTCCATTATTTATAAGGCTCCTTTTCAGAAACAAGACCATTTCTCCTCAGAGATGGATATCTAACAAGAATACCAGGGGAGGGAGAAGGGGGATTTCCCAAAGGAAGGAGAATACAAGAGGGGAAAAAAAGATAGTATCTCTATGGCATTTTAAAAGATGAATAAACACACAAACACACAGGTAAAAATCTTGCTCAGCAAGAGAAAACCAGATAGTAAATGAAGAAAAGGTCTTATTAAGTTTGTACTTCCTACCTGGCTCCAGCTTCTTCCCTAATAGGATAGATAATTGCAAAAAAGAATCACCTGGCTCTATTACTGTGTGAATCTCGGGGCAGAGAAGACCCCTGAGCTTTTTCAATATCAAGTAATTCCATTATTAAAGAAAAATTCCTCGTTCCTTGGGAATTGGAGAAATGGAACTTAAGCTCATTTGTAGTATAATTTACCTCCTATCTCTCTAATCCATTCCTAATGATGGTAAGAATAGGAAAAGAAAAAAGGACTTTATTTCCTCATTTTAAAGCTGCCTTTAAAAATGTTCAAGCATTCTATTATAATAATACCCAGAAATCAAGGTAAAAATTTAATCCACATTCTGACCATTTGAATAAGTCATATGTTCCAACTTCTGTCCATGCAGGAATTTGTTACATGCCTAAAATTTCCTTTAAAAATGACACAAAATTGCAAAATACATTGCAGTAGCAATAAGTCTCCTTGCCTTCAATGTCAAGACTCTGAATACTGTACATCAGCTCCTAGCATGTTCATTAATACCTACTTTTTCTAAAACATGCAAGTCAACATGTCAAGAAAATTAACCTCAAAAAGGTTTTAGAAAACAAATTCTGAAGATTTTGCAAAGTACTAAACTTTTTTATGACCAATTCTTGATAACCAAGGAATGTGATGGCATATGCTATCAAATGAAGGACTAATGAATGAAGACAAATTTAACCAGAGATAAGTTTACTTTCAAGAAAGCACTTTGTCAATGCAAAAGCAAAGTTCAAGTATTGCAAACAAAGGAAAGGCAGGATGCAACATCTCATGTGCCATAACATGTCCTACAGAAAAGAAATAAAGCCCATATGATTTATAAATCAATTGCATTATATTAACTGATGCCATTTAGTCTCAATTGCCACAAGCAATCCTAACAACATTGACAGAACAAAGTACCCCCAATCCATAAAATCTTGAGACCAACCAGAAACTAAGAACACTGTAGGATTTTCCCTTTCATGTTATATTAGCCTCATAATCTGACCGAAAAGTCAAATTATGTCACCATGATTTCAAAGCCTGCTGTTCTATTTTTTTTTTAATTCATTCCATCTAGCCAAAGAGTGTATCTAAAGTTCTATATGCCAGTGTACTTGGAACACATTAATTCCATTAGCAGGCTATTTCAGGAAATAGTGAGCATATTTCTTGGAAACAAATACATGTGGTTAAAAAACAGTCTCAAAAAAAATGTATGAGGTGAAAAACTGAAAACAAAGATGATTTTCAAATGCAATTAGAACTCTTTCCCATCACATATCAAAGTGTCATAACTGCTTCTTGACTGAGAAGTTGGTGTTTTGGATTTGGGTCTTTAAACCAAAAAAACCTATCTTGAGATATCACTATAAGGAGTCTATCTGCCTCTTAATCATAGGCAACTGCTAAATGAAGTGTATCTCTTTTCTCTGTTACATTACTATTGGCAACCAGATCCTCAGTAAGTGCCCAGAAATGTTTCCATGGTTACAAAAAGCATTCAGCATCCCTCTTGTTTTGGGCCAATTTAGCTTAAAATCTATTGTAGAGAAAAAATATGGCACATTAAGGAACATAAAATCAAGATACAATGTTATGAAAAGAATTCAAGGTTAAATGGGAAAAGCAGACTTGACAAGGCTTTTTAAAAAGTGCATATAAATCACTGATTAAAATGCCGCCTTTTCCTAGTGTATCTTCAAATACATCTCTTTAATAGACTGCAAAGCAGCCATGTACTGCAGCTGCCGTGATCCGTTGGAATAAAAAGAAAACTGAGCACTGATGATAATTTAAGACTGCTAGCCAGCAGGTAGACCCAAAAAAACCAAGTGTTTAATAGTCATACAGCTGAGAGTCCAGTCCCTTATCCTGGTTTCATAGGGGGCTCAGGGTATGTACATATTTTGAGGAAAGAGGAACAAGAGTCTTTGTTCACTGGTTAAGAGGCATTTGAAGTAAATTAGTGGGCTATATCACATCAGGAAGAGAGACAAAGATGGAAACTCCCTAAAGGCAACTTAGTAAAGCTCCCCCACCTATAAAGTCATGAGTGAGTTGGGCCAATGAGACTGTCTCATTTTAGGTCTCTACTGCATTCCCAACTCCCACCACCACCAACAGCCAGGACATTGAAAGCTTTTGTGCATCTTCTGGAACATATTAAACAAATGGCATAAGCTTTGCAATAATCTGAAGGAGGGGCTCATGATCTATACGTGTGTATACTTGTCCACTCCCCATAGTGCTTTGTATACATGGTAGACATTCAATAAGCATTTGATTAAGTGAGAAAAGCCATCATACAAAACCTCTCTTTTTAGAGAAAATTTTCTCCCCATATTGACCTATACATTCACGCCTCCCTTTGTCATATTCTATTGCTCTTAGTTTCACTGTGAAATCAAAAAAAGTGAGTGAGATTTAGTCATAATACTGTTACGGACTAAATGGAAGACTTTCACTTCCAGGAAGATAGAATAGATGTACTTTTCCCTATTCTTCCCCCTAAGTACAATCAAAAACCCTAGACACTGTATATAAAACAAAGATAGGAAGACTAAAAGGTACAGAGAAGATGGTAGAATGGCCAGGGACCATGAAATTCAAGGAAGAGCACGGTGGTGAGTTTCTTGGGTTGTTTTGCCACACATAGCCCAGACATGAAGCTGAAGAAGCTGGAAACCCATAAATGCCAACAGGCACAGACAAAAAAGTTCCCAAGAAAATCCCGCTCTTTCTATGCAAAGGACCAGGGAAGGGGCAGCCTAGCAAAACAGAAAACTCAGATAATCAATGTTCTACTCTAGCTAAACAACACAGTAAAAAAATAAAAAAACAAAAGAAAAAGAGAAAGAAAAAAACTATTCCCTACCCTCATCCATGCCAGCAAAGTCCAAATGGGGAGCCTACATTCCCATCCTCACCAGGCTATAATGAGGCACCCTGATCAATATCCCCACCAGAGGGTGCCAAAGAAGGCAAAGTAGGGATCCAGGAATTTCATTTTTGATAGCCAATAATAAGCATCCTCTATCTCTATCAGAATACGCCACATGAGGAACTTGGACCCAGACTTGAATTGAGGCATTCCTGCCCCTCCCAACTTGGGGGGTATCAGAGGAGCTCTAGTGGAGACAAGATTTTCACCATCACCCAACAGTATTAAGGCTACCCTCAACTCAGTGTTAGTGGAACTCACATGGGAAGATAGAACTCCCATCCTCACCCAACATTAATGAGGACCACCCCTTCAAGAGTTAAGGAGGCCAAGAGGGAAACCTGGACTTTTGCCTCCACTAATAAGCCAATGCCCCCATTGCTCTCTCAGAGCCCTGTCAAAGACTCTCTTTCTGAGGTGCCTTTTTGATGACTTCACTGTGTCATGAAAATAATGATAACTATTTCTCTATATGTATTCATATTGTTTCAGATACCATTTCTTCTTACAGTAGCTCCCTAGAGAGACAACATACATTCTTCCCTTCAATTTAGCCTCCAGACTGATGCTAGAGTTATCCTTCTAAAACAAGGCTCTGTTGGTGTCACTTATGATTATGATCTTTTTGAGATTCCCAACTGCTTACAAAATAAAAGCTAAATCCCTAACACAGAAAAAACAAAGACCTTCCCAGTTGCAGCCTAAGCTCTAGCCTCATTTTCCATCCCTGAAAATGTCAGGCTTGTCCACATATCTGTGTTCATGCCATTCCTCTAAAAGGAATGCTTTTCTCCCTCCATCCACCTGTTAAATTCTGACTCATGCTTACAGTTTGTAGTCCTATATCACCTGCTTTGTGAAACCTTTTCTGACCATCTCTGATAAAATTATCTCAAGAGTTACCATGTACCTAGTTGTTGTCACTTTACACAAACTTTTTTTATAGGACTCATTACATATGAGTAACTCTTAGGCATTACACAACTCATTATAGGAAAACCAATATCTTAGTTGTACATTTATCTCCCAGCCCAAACATGCTACTCTATTAATAAGAATGTCCAATTCAATTTTAGAATATAGTTTTAAGTGTGTATTTTCTAAGTCTCAGTTTCTACTTAGGATGTAGAACATTGGAAATAATGCTCCCACTCTTTCACAACAAAAACAATAAAATATAGGTATTTGTAAAATGACACATTTCTTAAACTCATCAGAGAGCTCTAGTCATAATATAAACAACTAGTCCAAAAGCGAAAAAAAGAAAACTTATTTCAAAGGAATAAAGGACTCAAGCATTGCCTTGCTAGGGGCAGATGCTGGATTTATGCAAGATGGTAAGAAGAAGCTTATATTTTCAAGGAATTTCTAAAGGCCAACTATGGACAAGCGCAAGTGTATAGAACTCATAGGAGTCACAAATCCAAGGAAAATCAAAACCCATTTAGAAGCTCTTCTCCATAAAATTCATAAGAAAGACTGGAGGCAGGGCACAACAGGAGTAAAGAAAGTTTCTCTCATAGTGCAGTCCTGGAAGAGGGGAAGAGTGGCTACTATAGAAGAGGTAAGAAGTCTTGCCAAAATTCTTCTATGATATTTACATTATGGAACAAAGGCTTTAAGCTACTTGGGGAAGGGAAGCAAATTTTGTCACTCCTAAACCACAGATAAAAACACATTAACATGAGTGAATAAAACAAAATTAAAAATTCCACCTTAGGAAAAGGGCAGAAAGAATTCTTAGGGTCAGACCATCAGGGGAGGGGCAAAATTATTGAGAAGGCCCTAACCCTGTGACACAGGGACATAAGAACTGCCTAAAATAGGCTGCTCCAAAACAGCAGAAAACAGAAATTTCCAACACAACCACACCACATTAGCAAATACCAAGTAATATAGAAGAAAGAAGGCTCCTTAAGGAGAGGGACAAAAGCCTAAAGAGAGAGACCCTTTCTGAGGCACAGGCAAAAATAGGAGACTCAAGGCTGAAGATAGAGCAGATTTTCACAAAAATCTGTAGAAAACAAGCCCCTACCCTAAACACAATGTAATAATAGAGAATTTTGAAGCCTATGTAACACTGAGGTTAACAATAACAGCAAAACCCATACCCAGATCAAATTCTGACTACATTGACCCAACCTTCTCCCAGCATTAGAAAAGTCTAATATTTTTTTCAATATATGAAATTTATTGTCAAATTGGTTTCCATACAACACCCAGTGCTCATCCCAAAAGGTGCCCTCCTCAATACCCATCACCCACCTTCCTCTCCCTCCCACCTCCCATCAACCCTCAGTTTGTTCTCAGTTTTTAAGAGTCTCTTATGCTTTGGCTCTCTCCCACTCTAACCTCTTTTTGTTTTCCTTCCCCTCCCCCATGGGTTTCTGTTAAGTTTCTCAGGATCCACGTAAGAGTGAAAACATATGGTATCTGTCTTTCTCTGTATGGCTTAAGAAAAGGCTAATCTTACTTCCAGATGGAAATACTATTTCCTTTCCCTACCTATGATGTTTGATTTGAATCAAAAATTACAAGACAAGAAAAATAAAAAGAAAGGAAAAATATACCATTGAGAGACAAAGCAATCAAAAAACCCAAACTCAGAGATGACTCAGATGTTGGAACTACCAGACAGGAAAGTTAAAGTAACTATAATTAACATATTAAAAGTCATAGTGGGAAAAGGGGGAACATGCATAAACTCATATGAAATTTCAGCAAAGAAGACTGAAATTATTCAAAAAAAAATTTTTTTACATTTATTTATTTTTTGAGAAACAGAGTGAGACAAAGTGTGAGTGGGGTAGGGGCAGAGAGAGAAGGAGACACAGAATCTGAAGCAGGCTCCAGGCTCTGAGTTGTCAGCACAGAGCCTGATGTGGGGCTCAAACCCACTGACCGTGAGATCATGATCTGAGCTGAAGTTGGATGCTCAACTGACTGAGCCACCAGGCGCCCCTGAAATTATTTTTTAAAGTCAAATCAGAATGCTAGAAATAAAAATATATGGTAACAGAGATGAACTCATCGTCAGACTTTCAGTGGACTCGTCATCAGACTTGACACAAAGAAAGTAAACTTGTAGATGTCATTAGATTGTACCACCTAAACTGAAGTACAAAAAGGGAAAAAAGAGTGAAGGAAAAAGAACATTCAAGAGCTGTGAGACGGTATCAAAAGGTCTAATATTTGTGCAATTGGAATACTAGAGAGAGGAGCAAAAAGAATGTATTAGAAGCAATATTTGTAGAGATGGTGGCCAAGAATTTTCCAGAAGTAATGAAATTCACTAAACTACAGACACAAAAACATCAGAGAACACCAAGACAAATCAACACCAGAACACACACACATACGGACACATGCACACACACCCCTAGATATAGCTGCTGAAAACCACAGATAAACACAAAATCTTGAAGGTATCCAATAGAAAAAAAAGACACATTACATGCAGAAGAACAAAAGTAAGAATTACAGCATACTTCTCATATGAAAACTGTGCAAGCCATGAGACAGTGAAATGACAACCTTAAAGTGCTGGGGAAAAAAATAACTGTCAACTCAGAATTCCATACTTAGCTGAAATCTATTTCAAAAATAAATATTTTTCAGACAAACAACTAAGATAATTCATTAGCAGCATATACGCCTAAGCTACAGACTTCAAATAGCATAAATGAGGCAAACATTCTTATTTTAATCAGAGAGACAACCAATCTAGAGACAACCATCTAAAGCAAAACAGCATCAACGTATTGAGTATTTCTTTCATGTATAAAAGTAAAATGTATCACAATAAAACAAAGGACTTGAGGGAAAAATTGGGACTATACTGTTGTAGCATCACTAAACTATACCTAAAGCAGTAAAACATTTTTTCAAGGTAGAGTGCAATTAAAGATATATGTTGTAAATCCTAGCATGACCACTAAACATTTTTTAAAAAGATACATAATTTTTTAATTAAAAAAAAGAGATATAAATAATGAACCCAGAGTGGAGAGGAAATGGAATCTTAAAAATAGTCAATTCAAAAGAAGGCAGAAAAAAAAATAGGATGAAAGAAATGAAGAATAGGTGAAACAAATAGGAATAATCTAATGACAGATTTTATTTCAACAATATCAAAAATTACATTAAATATAAACAATTAAGACCAACGAAACAGTGAAAAAAAAGACCAATTAACTGAAAATTTGTTAGGTTGGATGAAAAAAAAAAAAAAGACCCAATTTTATGCCATGCACAAGAATACCACTATCAATATAAAAATAAATTTAAAGTTAATGAATATACATGTCAACACTAATCAAAAGAATATTGGGAGGCTCCTGGGTGGCCCAGCTGGTTGAGCTCAGGTCATGATCTCACAGCTCCTGAATTTGGGCCCCACATCAGGCTCCATGCTGACAGCTCAGAGCCTGGAGCCTGCTTCAGATTCTGTCTCTCTCTCTGCCCCTCCCCTGCTCATACTCTGTCTCTCTCTCTCAAATATTACCAAACATTTAAAAAAAATTGAAACAAAAAAAGAACACTGGAGGGGCACCTGGGTGGCTCAGTTGGTTAAGTATCATATTCTTTTTTTTTTTTTTTTAATGTTTGCTTGAACCCATGAACCAAGAGATCATGACCTGAGCTGAAGTCGGAAGCTTAATAGATGGAGCCACCCAGGTGCCCCAAGCATTGTACTCTTGATTCTGGCTCAGGTCATGATCTCACGGTTGGTAAGATCAAGCCTCACATCAGGCTCCCTGCTGACAGCACGAAGCCTGCTTCCTCTTCCTCTCTATGCTTCTCTCTCTCTCAACACATAAATAAACAAACAAACAAACAAACAAACAAACATTTAAAAAAAGAAAGAGCTGGAATAGTCATATTAATATCAAAGTAGACTTCAGGGATAAAAAAGGTGTATTACATAATGAGCAAAAAGTCAATTCATCAAGGAAGCACATATTTCTACAATGTATATGGAATTAATAACAGGGCTTCAAACTACATGAAGCAAAAACTGCTAGAACTGGAAAGAAAAATAGCCAAATCCACAAGAAGAGTTAGAAACTGCAATACTTTTCTCTCAGTAATCAACAAAACAAAATCAGTTGGCAAAATCAGTGGATAAAATAAGTATATAAAAAAAAAATCTGAGAAAAACATCCTCAAAAAACGTGAAGTAATTTATAGAACACTGTGCCCAACAACAGCAAAATACATAGTCTTTTTCAAGTACATAGGAAACATTCAACAAGTCAGAACATATTCAGAACGATAAAACAAACTTTAATTAAAAAAACCCACAAAATTATATAAAATATATACTTAGACCATACTGAATTAAACTAGAAATTAGTAACAGAAAGTTATCTAAAATATTTCCAATATTTGGAACATAACCAACATACTTTTAAGTAAACCACGTATCAAAAAAAGTCAAAGGGAAACTAGAAAATATTTTCTAATGACAAGTTATTAATAATTATTGGATGCACATAAAGCGGTTCTTATAGGGAAATTTATACATTTAATAATTATATTAGAAAAAAGTAAGAACAAATTATAACCAAAGCAAGCAGAAGAAAACAATAAAGATAATAGTAGAAAGCAATAAAATCAGGAACAGAGAAACAATCGAGAAAAATTAATAAAACCAAAAACTAGTTCTTTGGAAAAAAAGATATATAAATTAGATAATAATTTACTCAGACAGACCTCACCCTCTGCAAAATATGAAGACAAAAATCACCAATATCAGGAAATTTAAAACATTTAAAAGATAGCAAGGAAATACTATGTCTATAAATTTAATAACATAGATGACATTTTAAAAATTCTTGAAAAACACAAACTGCATAAAATCACTCAAGAAAAAAGACATATAACTTGAATAATCCTATACATACTAAAGAAACTGAATTTGTAGTTGAAAATATTCCCCCTCCCCATCCCTACTTCTCAACACACAAAATTCCTGGTTCAGATGGGTTCGCTGGAAAACTATAGAAAACTTCTGAGAAACAAATAATGCTTGTTTAATTCAAATTTTTCTAGACTACAGGAAAGGAAAAATGTTTCAGAATTCATTGTGAATTCCTTGTGAGGCCAACATTATCCAGATACCAAAACTACACAAAGAGTACAAGAAAAGAAAACTACAGCCTACTATCCCTAATGAAAACAGAAGGAAAACAAAATCCTCAACAAAACAATGGCAAAACAAATCCAGCAATACATGAAAAGAACAGTACCATGATCAAGTGGATTTTATCCTGGGTATGCAAGACAACTTCAACACTCAAAAATTAATCAGTGTAATTCATTTCAACAGACTAACCAAGAAAGATCACATAATCATCTCAATATTTGCAAAACAGCATTTTACAGAACTCCTTTTTGATAAAAACTCATAGCAAACCTATAGAAGGGAACTTCTTCAATAAAATAAAGAGCATCTACAGATACCTACACCTAAATACTAAGTAATAGTGAAAGACAAAGTTTTTCTAGTAAGCTCAAGATCAAGGCAAAGATATCCATTTTCATCACTCTTATTCAACAGAGTGCTCAATAGAGCATAATCAGTTAAGATAAATCAATAACAGAAAGGGATATTGGGAAGGAAGAAATAAAACTGTCCTTTTTCCCACTAATTGTATTATTTTCTATGTAGAAAATCCCAAAATACCTACAAAAAACTATTAGAACTAACAGTGGGTTTAGAGAGATTGCAAAATATAAGGCCATTATACAAAAGTCAATGGCATTTTTATATACTAGCAAGTAGCAGTTTTAAATTTAAAGTTTTAAAAGTATTCTTTACAAAAGCATCCCCAAAGAGGAAATACTTAGGTATAAATCTAACAAAATATGTATGAGACCCTTTATGCTGGAAACTACAAAACAGATGGAAAAAAATCCAAGCACTAAATAAAGCAATATACCATGTTCATGAATTGAAAAACAAATATTATCAACATATCATTCCCTCCAAACTGATCTGTGGATTCAACACAATTCCTATCAAATTCCCAGCATAATTGTTTAATCAAAAGTTTATTCTAAAATGTATATAGGAATCAAACCACAAAAGACTCTTAATGATAGAGAACAAACTGAGGGTTGCTCGAAGGGGAGGTGGGTAAGGGGATGAGCTAAATAAGTTATGGGTATTAAGGAGGGCACTTGTTAGGATGAGCACTGGAAGTTATATATAAATGATGAATCACTAAAATCTACTCCTGAAACCAATATTACACTATATGTTAACTAACTAAAATTTAAATTAAAATGATAAAAAAATAAAAATTAAATGGAGAAGCAAATATAATCAAAACAATGTTTTAAAATAATAAAGTTGGAGGGCCCACACTACCTGATTTCCAGACCTATCATAAAGCTATAGGAATCAAGGGTGCCTGAGTGGCTCAGTCAGTTAAGCATCTGACTCTTGATTTCAGCTCAGATCATGATCCAAGGGTCATGGGATTGAGCCCCACATGGGGCTCCACACTGGGCATGGAGCCTGCTTAAGATTCATTCTCTCTCTCTTTCTCTTTCTCTTTCTCTCTCTCTCTCTCTCTCTCTCTCTCTCTCTCTCTCTCTCTCTCTCCCCCCTCCTCCTCTTCTTCTCTGCCGCTCTCCCCTGCTCACACGCTTTCTCTAAAATTAAAAAAAAAAAGTTATAGGAATCAGGACAGTGTGATATTAGAGAAAGAATACAAATATAGATTATTGGGAAAATATAGAGTCCAGCAATAGACCCACTCATGTATAGATAATGTATTTCTGACAAAGATCCCAAAGCACATGATGGAAAAAGGATAATCATTTCAACAAATGAGATAGGAATAATGGACATCTATATTGAGGGTGGGAGGGAAACACTTTCATCCATACTTCATATCATATTTAAAAATTACCTCAAAATGTATATCCCTAAATGTAAAGCCCATATCTCTAAAATTTCCAGAATAAAACACAGAAAAATGTCTTTGTAACCTTAGGCTATACAAAGATTTCTTAAATATCATAACAAAAGCACAATTCATAAAAATAAAAAACTTGATGAGATGGATTTCATGTAATTAAGAATCTCTGTTCTTCAAGGGACACCATTAAGAGAAGGAAAAGACAAGCCACAAAACTGGGAGAGAATATTTGTAAATTGTAGACCAATAGAAAAGATCCAGAAAAGTATCTCATACTCAGAATATAAACATAACACTCAAGTCTTGAAGATTAAAAAGCAGTTCAATAACAGTGGGCAAAAGATTTGAAGACTTTACTAAAGAAGCCACACAGATGATAGATAACTGCATGAAAAGATGCTCGAAGTCATTAGTTATTGGGGAAATGAAAATTAAAATCAAAACAAGAGTTAAAACCTATGAAAGGCCTTGAGATTTTATCCTACTTGCACACTAACAACTTTGCCTGCTACAATTTTTATGGATGTTGGCAGAAGACATAAGACTTGAGTCAGAGACAAAGGATGTTTTATTACAGCACCACATACAACATGAACATCACATTCACGTCAGTCCCCCACTCTCCAAGTACTACGGGGGTGATGCAGAGGCAGGCTCAGATAGATGCCCAGCATGGAAGCCATGTCACAGCCAAGGAAGACCCAGCTTGTGAAATCTCTACCATTTGCAAGCAAATCTGCCTAAGCTTTGCCCTGAAGAGAGACATTATCTTTATTAGACTGAAAGGCAAACAAATCTTCTCTCTGCTCTGAAGAGAGATGCTATCTCTATCTTCCAAGGCTCTTTGTCATACAAACATCCTTGAAAAGATAGTCTAAAATAAGAGGCGGTTTGTGACTTTGCTCATAGGACAGAGAGGAAACCAGAGGAGAGTGATCTCCCAATAAGAGCTATCAGTACACACCTGTGAGAATGGCTGAAAAACGTTTTATGATAACACTATGGTAAAGTGAAAATGAGTGACTACATTAATTTTGGGAATGTCAAGTGGTATTCAGCTAACAGCAGAATTTCTTAAAGTTAAACGTATACTTCCCATATGACCTACTCCTAGGTATTTACCTCGTTGAAATGAAAACTTACATTTGCACCCAAACCTGTTTCGCAAATGTTTATAGCAGCTTTATTTACATTGCTAAAAACTGGAAACAACCCAAATATCCCTCAACTGATGAATGGATCAACAAACTGTGGTGCATTCATGCAGTGGAATACTACTCAGCAATTAAAAAAAAAAAAGAAGCAGCAAACTACTGAAACACACAGCAACATGGATGAATCTCAACTGCATTACTGTAGGCACATAATAAAAGAAGCCAGATTCAAAAGGCTACCATCTGCATATTTCCATTTATATAGCATTCTGGAGAAGACAAAATGATAGAAAGAAAATGTACCAGCAATTTCCCGGAGCTGGTGGTAGAGAAATGAGTACAAAGGGACTTGGGGGAATTTTTTTTGAGGTGATGGAATGGTTTATACCTCAGTTGTGGCAGTGGTTACAAGACTGTGTATTAAAACAGAGCCATATACTAACAAGGATGAATTTTACTATATGCAAATTAGAACTTGAAAAAGGGAGAGGAAAAAAAGGGAAATAATATGTATAAACTCTCAAATTGGACTTCCTGAGCTGTGCCTCTTTCTAAATATGGATCTTGGGTATATTCTCAAGTTCTCTAAGCATAATCTTCTCAACTGTGATGTGAGAAAAAATAATAGTATCTATGTCTTAGAGTTATTAGCTTACCTTGTTGTAATGATGTTCCATCATTAATTATTATTTGGTGTCCTATTATACACCTAGCATTATGCTTGAAGTTAGGGATACAAAAATTAATCTATGATGTGGTTCCTGCCTTCTGGGAGGCTATGATCCACAGAATAAACATCCCCTGAATAAACCAATAAACAAATTGTTTTACTGCCGTTAGATTATTACAACAATTACACAAATTTTAAAAATCCAATTTCAAGCAACTATTAAGCCAAATTCATGTTAATCATTTTAAATACAGTTCAACTTTAGCAAGAATTTTCTAAATTAGGAATAGAAATTTCAAGTCAAATCTAAGAAATCCTATTGGTTGCCCAGATGTTTCTAAAATTATCTCTACAGATAATTTTTAAAAGCTTGAAACTGAATTTATTTATAAGTTTGTCATATTCAGAAAGAATATCAGCCTCCCTTGTTTTTACCAATTTATTCTAGCATTTCAACATTAATTTAAGTAAGAGTATCAAGAAAGTACTATAAAAAGAATATGAAATTATGTTTCCTCATTTTCTAAGATTTCATGTATCTGGATAAAATGTTTCCTTAAAAAGATAAACTAAGAGGAATCACTGAAAATGGATGAAGAGGCTGTGAAGTATTCCAGAAGAGTCTGCTTCCCCCAAAAAGAAAGGAATTAGTGACATCACCTTTAAGTCACATAAAAGATCCAAGAATCTTGGTGATATATGTATGCATTACAAGCACACATCACATATACACACCCAACACCTTTCTTGGCCTGTCAGGTACCTCTGTCCCTCAACCAAGTCGAATGTTCTTACTTCAGGCTTAGAGCGTTAGAAACATGAGAAATTCATGCCAGGACATACTATAGCTACTTTTACAGAGTTAATTACATTTTCACTATATTCAACATATCTGACAGGATAAAGCTCTAAAGACAGTTTGTTGTAAATGTGTCCTTTCCACTCAGGGCTTAAAGAAAATCAAGCTATTCTTATTTCAGAGATTTCCTATCTACTGTCATCTCACATCACGTCTCAGTGAAACTCTGTGAAAAGTGTTCTTGGAGTGTTATCAACTAAAAATTTTGCAACAAGTATGGCTTTTTGCACAGGATTTCACACCGAATAATATAGTAACATCTAGAGATTCCTAACCAAGTGAAAAAAAGAGAACATTTTAAAAGATCGTTTAAAAAGCATGACATATGCACAAGGGCTTCTCAAACAGAGCCCACAAACTTGTTTTCACCATTTTGCTTGCTCTGAACTATTGTTCTGGAGTATGGAACCCACAAATACAGATCTCCCAACGTTTTATATATTGAAAATATTCCTAAGGAGTATATCTCTCAATAAGAAGCCAGTATGTGGAAATGTTTAAAGAGAGAGAAAAATAAAATTCATATGATAACTAAAACAAGTCAAAATAAAATCAGTAGAAATGTCCTTTGGCAGAACCCAGAGAAAATAATCACTGGCTACCTTACCTTGCATTTTTCCATTAACATTTTCTAAAATACCAGAGAGCTGGCTGTCAAAGCTGTGCTGAAGACCACTTCTTTGCTTTTCAAGGTGACGTTGTTCCTCAGCAATAGAAGAGAGCATATGTGGTGGCTTTTGGTCATCAAGGGTCTGACTGGGCCACTGGGACATTATGGAACAGGAGTCCTTTTCAGGTTGGCTAAGTCTGGGGCTTGAACTTTGAGCAGAGTCCTGCAAATCACTATTACAACAGGAGAAATGATCCACTTCAAGAAACAAGGGATTTTCATCCTCTTGACGCCAATCATTGCCTTCTTCTTCATCTTCAAAGTAAGCTTCCTGAATCTGAATATCATCTAAGTCCTGGTCTAGCTTTTCACTTAATTTAGAGTCTTGCTTATTTAAGTTAACCAGCGAAGCAGATAACATATCTCCTCCTTGCTGGAGAGCTTCATAAACCCGAGATATCCAGGAAGAGAGAGGCTGGAAGAAGTTCTGACCATCCTGGGACGCCATGGCCAACACCATGGCCAGCTATCTGATGTCTACAAGTCCACTTGTTCAGTTCTTTCAGTACTCTGGACTTAATGTGAACTACAGAATAAGCATGATGACAAATTAAATTGGAGATCTCTTAATGGCTGTGAATAGTTCACTCTCAAAACTTCTCAGCTGAAACAGAGGAAAGAAATACTTACACCTATTAAAGTAACAACCTCAGACCCATTACCAGATAACCTATAATCAATGTCAAACAACATTTGGAGACAAAAAGAGATCATCATTGAAGTCTGAAAGTAGCTAAATAAAAATGACTGTGGAAATCTAAATGTAGATTATTTCAATGCCTATTCACCTACTCAGGCATGTGCAAAACTTCCATCAGCAGTAATGGGCTCTATTCATGTGGACTGAGAGAAGTCTATCCCCATAGACCATACTTAACAATGTGAAAAGGATAAATGAATCTTCATTAAGAGGCAGTTGGACATGACATTTCAAAATACAGGAAAGGTTGGATGCTTCATCTACGAACCTGCAGATCCCAGTGAGCAGGCTAATAAGCATCTCTGCTTCATGACACAAAGATTTATCCATTCAAAGGAGATGTGTGCCTGGAATTAAAAAGCTTTTAACAGATCTTAAAGTAAGATTTTATATTTTTGTGCGATTTCTAGAAATCATTTATATTCTTGGGGAGCAAAGAACCACTGCAAAACAGAGTGGCAAGTGGAGTATGCAGCTTATTGGAGACATGATCCTCGCATCTGGTTGCCTTTGTCTGTGTTCCAGCCTCCCCAAGACATCCCTCTACAGCCTGAAAGATTCCTGAGAGACCTTCCTTCCCACAAGATTCACAACCTGAAGGAGGGGGCTATAAGGACATCAACATAGCAACAGGGCACAACGAAGATTCTAGAGCTAAACATCTATACTTTTATACACATGCATGCATACAAACATATACATAAATTCATATACATATGTATGTGTATTGTGTGCATATATATACACACATATATATGTATATATGTGTGTATATATATATTGCACATATATATGTGTGTATATATATACACACATATATATATGTGTGTATATATACACATATATATACATATATATGTATATATGTATATATATATATACACACACACATATATATACATATATAATATATATATGTATATATTATACATTATATATGTATAATATATATGTATATATATGTATATGTATATACATTATATATGTATATATATGTGTGTGAATATTTATATATATCTTATTGCCCTAACAATGCTCATCAACAGCTCAGGATGAATGCTATAAATGATGGCAGAGCCTAAATTCACTGATTGTGCTTAACTACCCCATCTCTTCTATAGCAATAGCTTCCTTCTGACTCAGTCTACCAGCATTCCTGTATATTTCAGGCTTCTTGACCTCAGGCTACTGCAATTGATAGGATTGCCTACCTTCTCCTAAAATTTTCCTTCTAGCTTTTTTTTTTTAGTTTTTGTAATAGCCATTCATACATGCATTGCTTCATCAATAAACAATACTCATCACCTGGGAGAGTTGATCCATCCAGTAAGGCTCAACATTTTTGTATACAAAATATACATCTCCAGCCCTTAGCTCAATCCCTCTATACAGGTTTGTATCCCTGGTTATCTAAGCTAGTGGTTCACAAACTTTGTGGGAGAATAACCTGGTAATCTAATTTAAAAAAGAAAAGAGTCTCAGACTGGTTGAAGGAATACACCCTGGATCTTTTTATTTTTGTCAAGTTTCTCAGGTGACTCTGACAAACACCAAAGTTTGAGAGATGCTCATCTGAGGAAAGAGCTACACTTGGGGGTCTCACCAAAATCTCAAATTCAGCCGTCAAAACTAGCACATAACTTTTGCTACTATAAGGGTTCAACACCCTAGACTCACAACTGTGACTTTCTCTCTTCACCTCTGCTCCCTTACATTCCTTACATTCCAAGTTCTGCTAGCTTTAGGTCTATGAAGACTCTTCCATTATGTTTGTAGAGTGATCACTTTTCCTACACTCAAATCTTCCCAGATATTACATACCTAGTTGGTTTCCGTCTCAAATCTTCTCCAGCCTCAATCCATCCCTTGAGGTTTGCTCACCATAACCTGACCTTCAGTCAGGTGTATTGTCTGTCTCCTCCCCTAGAATAGATATTCCTAGAGGGCAGGGACTGTAGGTTTTATTCCCTAGCTTATCCACAATGTCTAGAAGTGAGCTAAGTATGTAATCAATTCTCAAGAAATGAACGAATGAGTGCCTAGAACAGTGTGTAGCATAAAGTGTGTACTCAAATTCACTAAATTGATGAATAGACCTCAGAATTGTTGAAAACATCTTAACATCACCACACAAATCCCCTGCAGGGTATTATAAAAGGGTTCTTTCAGCATTTCTTCCACTCCATTTCACCACCCACACAGTTTTTGTTTGTTTTTCCTCCACAAATATTGTGCCTCAGTTGTGCTTCAGATGATCACAGACCTAGAAATTTCCCTGAGAAATCACTGGGTTTAGCTTCTAACACTGTCTTTCAGTACTTGAAACGTTTTAAGACGGAGATTGCATATCTTCCTTAATAATCCTTTCTATTGTTTTATTACACAGAGAAAACTTTATTTTCATATTCAATCCAAAATCTGTTAAGCCAGGGTTTTCTCATCCAATCTTTGAACTAGTAACAGCCTCTGTTCTTTTTTTTTTTCCCACAAAATAGGTTTATTTTAGAAATTTTAGGGAAAAAAGATAAGCAAAAATAAAACAGGTAATAAGGCATAGTCTCCATCACCCAAAGATAACCAGCCTTTTATTCTACGTCCATAGGATAATTTTTTATACATATAATTCATTGTCAAGTTAGCTTATATACAGAGTATAGAGTGTGCTCTTAATTTCAGCATAGATTCCCATGATTCATTACTTACATACAACACCCAGTGCTCATCAAAATAAGTACCCCCCTCAATGCCCATCACCCATTTTCCCCTCACCCCTGCCCCCCCCCCCATCAACCCTCAGTTTTTTCTTTGTATTTAAGACTCTCTTATGGTTTGTCTCCCTCTCAATTTCTAACTACTTTTTTCCTTCCCTTCCCCCATGGTCTTCTATGAAGTTTCTCAAATTCCACATGAGTGAGAACCATCCACGTTGTTGCAAATGTAACAGCCCATGTTCTGGGTCTCATATCTCTTTCTTTTGTAATCTCTATCAAAGCCTCTAGGCAATTTTTCTAAAAAAAATAAAGCTTATATCACTCCCCTAGTTTAAAAGGAAAATCAAAAAGGGGCGCCTGGGTGGTGCGGTCGGTTAAGCGTCCGACTTCAGCCAGGTCACGATCTCACAGTCCGTGAGTTCGAGCCCCGTGTCAGGCTCTGGGCTGATGGCTCGGAGCGTGGAGCCTGTTTCTGATTCTGTGTCTCCCTCTCTCTCTGCCCCTCCCCCGTTCATGCTCTGTCTCTCTCTGTCCCAAAAATAAATAAAAAACGTTGAAAAAAAAATTTTTTTTAAATTAAAAAAAAAAAAAGGAAAATCAAAAAAGAAACCCTACTGAGGTTTTCCTATTACTTATAGTGCAGAATTTGAGCATTGGCAGCCCATCTGTCAAAATCACCAAACTCTGTGTTTATTGATGCAGAGTTCTTTAAAAATGAATTTTGATGCCTCCAATTCACTACAGTCCTCATCTCTCCCTGTTATATGTACCTACTTGCTTTATTCATTTTTCTGTAGCCTGCCTGACCCCCTGGAAGCATCTGAATTTTTAAGTCCTACCCTATAGGATAAAGTTCACATTCTTTACTATGGCATACAAGAGAAGAGATGCTCAAAAAATGAACAATCAGGGGTGCCTGGGAGACTCAGTCAGTTAAGCATCTGACTCTTGATTTCAGTTCAGGTCATGATCTCATGGGTTCGTGAGTTGGAGCACTGGGTAGGGCTCCGAGCTGGGTGTAAGCCTGCTTAAGATCCTCCCTCCCTCCCTCCTTTCCTTCCTCCCTCCCTCCCTTTCTCTTTCTCTCTCTCCCTCTCTCTCTTCCTGGCTCACATGCATGCTCTCTCGTATCCAAAATTAAAAAAAAAAAAAAGAAGAAGAAGAAGAACAATCAGGACTACCTAACTAACCTTAGTACTGGAGGGGTCCTAGAGACCTCCTGTAAGTTGCCAACTCTTTAACTGATGAATCACTGGATGTGAGGACTTCTGGGAGGTGGAGTCTCAGATCAGTGGCTATTTATCAACCAGTTTGGAAGTATTTCAATTGCTTCACAACTCACAAAGCCATCCCTCTTGTCCTGACAGAATGTCTAGCTCTGTATGAGCTGTTCCCAATAACACTGCCCCACAGTGATAACTTGGCTATTCTTCACCACCCCTCATTGTAAAGTCCTATGTTCCAGTCACACTAACACACTAAGCATTTGTCATAGTAACTGTGCTCTTCCCTGACTTCTGTTTGCTCTGCCCAGATGCCTTCTCTCCCTGGCCTGCCTGGTAGATACTTACTCATTCTTTACAATGAAACTCCTATTGCATATGTTAACACTTCTACAGTCAAAGGTGTGGCCTCAGAGTAATTTAAATGTGTCTCTATGATGTAAGTTTTCACTGGATATGGTAATTATTTGTCAATCTTCCTCTTCCAATGGACACTATTTAGAATTAATAATTCTAGGACCCACACAGGGTAAGGGCTCTTTATCTAATGTTTGCTATGTGAATGAATGAATGAATGAATGAATGTTACTAATGAACAATTTTCTTCATCTATAAAGTGGAGTTAACTCACTAGATAACCCTTAATAGTTCCTTTCTGCTTTGAAACCCAAGAATTTACCAGTGTGGGCCAAAAAGCATTATAATATTGAGCCTGGATATATTCAGCATTAAGTTGCCTTTTCAAAGATTGGTTCTGTACCTTTGTCAATAACCACTGTCAGATGATTTTGGAGCAATTAGAAAGGGGCCAAATATCCAATATCCATCTATATATTAAACAGTGTCCAATTGTTATATTCTACAATACTAAAAAAGAAAGGGCACCTAAAGCTGGAACATGAAAAATTACCTCCTTAGCAACACTGGAGACATTTCATTTTATACTAAAGCAGTATAAAGCCAAAATAACTAAGTGCTAGCAGAGTAACCAGGGAAAAATCTTTGTTTCTTGGGTAAATCTCAACTAGCTTGGTAGAGCACACCAAAGGTAATAGCAGATGTATACCTCGTATCCTAGTTCTTCAGGAACTTTCTTACAGCTGAAAAGACAAACTGGCGTGTGGTGTCACAATAATTATTTTTAAACACATAGGAAAAGTAGTAAAGAAAAGACAGTCCAGGTCCTTGGATTAGAAGGAAAAATACAGATAAAGTCTGTGGTATCTGAGAAGGCTCACCATTCAAATTGAAAGTTCATGATACTTCATTATTCCAAGTATTAAAAAAAAAGGTGTGTGTGTGTGTGTGTGTGTGTGTGTGTGTGTGTAACATAAAAGCTCCTACCATAAACATAATCAAGGAAAGTTTACAGCTTCTCAAAATACTCAGAATAAACTGGCAATCTAATAAAGAATTAGTTAACAACCAACTCACAGGAATAAAAGGTCCAGCATAGGGAATATAGTCAATGATATTGCAATAGCATTTTATGGTGACAGATAGTAGCTACACTTGTCGTGAGCATAGCATAATGTATAGAGAAATTGAATCATTATGTTATACACCTGAAACTAATGTAACATTATGTGTCAACTCTACTCAAAAAAAATTTTTTTAAAGAATTGGTAACAACCAATAAATAAAAGTGAAAGGAAAACCATCGATATATTTCTAGGGCTACATTACATTTCTTTAAATAGCATTTTAATTAGAATTTTTCTCTATTAATTTTAATTATAAAAGTGTTTAATTAAGGTCATTTTAAACATAGGAAGTAACTAAACAGTAAACATTAAAGAGTTGTTTCTGTAGGGGGGAAAACTATCAAATTCCTGAGTCATATGCTTTGTCATGTATTTTGACCATCCTCACCAAGGGTAATTGTGAGCAGAAAAGGAGTGGTTCCATACCCAGAATAATAATGCTCACGGTCCTTTAAAGGCTGTTAGTTAAATCTTTCTGACCCCATTTTCTATCTAATGACAGATGTTTGGAGGGAGGGAGGAAAGCTATCACCTAAGAAGAAATACTGGCTTCTGGGAGATATGCCTTAAAAATGGATGTTATTTTGGTGAAAGATAAAGTGGAAGTCTGTATGAGTGTGTGATTTTTAAAGGATTATGAGCTCCTGGAGAGAGTCAAACACATTCTGGGAGAAAAGAAAATGTTTCCAATAATATGGTCCCCAGGTAGCCTAGCCCCAAATCAAAATCTTATACAAGTTCATCTACTGAAGTGTGTTAATGTTTCGCCATTTTTAATGAAGAAATCACCTTGGAAAGTCTACTCTTCTTATTTTCTACCAAGATCAGTAGGGCAGTCATAAATAAAAGTCAAGAGTACTGGAATGGTGAAATAGATGAAGGGGATTAAGAGGTACAAACTTCGAATTATAAAATGAGTAAGTCACAAGGATGAAAAGTACAAGTTAGGGACTATAATCAATAATAAATCAATAATACTGTAATAATGCTGTATGGTGACAGATGGCATCTACACCGACCAAGGTAAGCACTAGATAATGTAAGAATTGTCAAATCACTATGTTGTATTAATATACACTGAAATTAATATAACACTGTATGCCAAATATACTTCAATAATAAAAAAAAATTTTTTTAATACTGGGTTTATTCAAAGTGGCTTCTCACAGCCATCAGTTAACTTCCTTGTGTCATCTATTAAATGTGGGTTATTTATTATTGACTTCTTAGAGTGGTCATGAGGCTAATTAAGTCTATAATTTTTATGACAATATGAGCAAGAAAACTTATAAACATGAATAATATATGGAGTCAAAATAAGAACTATAAAATGGGCTGTAATCCATCTTTAAATGAGTCAAAAGAGACTACAGGTGTTTTCTGTTAAGAGAAAATTTGTTATGTGGGTAGGAATATGTTTTCTGTTAAGAGAAAATTTGTTATGTGGGTAGAGATGAAATAACTTTTACAGCATTTGTCCAAAATGTTTTCTAAATGCTGGAATCTTAAATATAAAAATGGACTACTGAGGATTATTTATGATTATTTATGTAAACAATATGGATATAATACAGCCATATTTTTATTACTGGGGCATGTGCAATACAACAGACCCTTTGCCATTGGGCTTTGGTAGGGGACAATTAGCTTAAAGCTAAATGTGAAATTGCCTTATAATCAAAATATACTTTCATCAGTAGATATAGAGAAAAATGAGATTGCATGAATAAAAGCAATAGCAATGGCTTTGAAATCACACAAAACAAGGCTCAGTGTTGGATAATCTCTCAGTTACACCATGGCATGGGGCAAAACATGTTAACGGGGTGCACCTGTGTCCTCATCTGCACTATGGGGAGCACAACCCTGTTTTGAAATTCACTGTGGAAATGAAATTACACAACAGTTCTAAAGCACCTACAACAGAGTCTAGTACACAACAGGCACTTCATATCAGTTATTCATGACTAAACCCAAATCTGTGACATTTTAGTATATGTGCTGCTGAAGCGAGCACTAAATCTATTATATTTTAAAAGGTAAAAACATATTAAACTCTTGTAATCCTTTCCCTAATACGCCAAGACCCCAGAAACACAATACTATCATTATAGCTAACATTTGCCAAGAACCTTACAACATGCAATGTTTTCTGACAACTTCTATGAATAAAAACTTTTTGTGAAAGATACTAGCTTTCCTTTATAGTTGAAAAAACTGAGGCTTAGAAAGGGCAAGTGATTTGCCTCAAGGTTCATGCTTATAATAAAGAATGGAACTAGCATTCCAATTCTCCTTTGAATTCCAAATTCCTTCTTTAACCACTACTCCAAATCTTCATAAAATGTCAATAAGAAACCTTCAAAATAAAACATGTAAAGGTACTTTCCTCATAATTGGCCAATGTGAGTTCAAATTCAGGTTTGTTTGACTCCAAAGTCTATTCTCATTTTGTTTCCACTCCACCTTTCCTACCTATTTCACTAATGAAACCTTTAAAAATTAAAATTATTCGGATTACTTTTCCAAAGTAAGTATAATAAAGGTTTTTAAAAATTTCTAAACTACTGCTTAAGTTGAGGAAAACTTACTTTTTTTATTTTTTAAATGTTTTTATTTATTTTTGAGACAGAGAGAGAGAGAGAGAGAGAGAGAGAGAGAATATGGCATGGGAGGGATAGAGACAGAGGGAGACACAGAATCTGAAGCAGGCTCCAGGCTCTGAGCTGTTAGCACAGAGCCTGACGCAGGGCTTGAATTCGTGAACCACGAGATCGTGACCTGAGCAGACGTTGGACACCTAAACGACTGAGCAACCCAGGCACCCCTGAGGAAAACTTATTTTTAAATATATTTTTCAAACTATCCAACAGACAGCTTTGTGTTTGAGCATAAATAATGATATCAAAAAGATCTTAAAAAGATGATCTTGGCTCAACAAGAGTTTTAAATTGCTCAATGTTTTTGCTATTGTAACAAATAGCAGCTTTAAGATATTCTCTAAATTTCATAAGCCCATTGAATATTTTGGACCATCTATTATATCCATAGAATGGCCTCCATGATTTTTTAAGAAACATATCTGATTATGTCATTCCATGTTTGAAATGACTTACAATTACTTCTTATTGCTTCAAAGTCCAAAATTTTCCACAAGACTTAGAAGGCCATACATGATTTGATCCCTTCTTTGACCACTCTTTTTGCTCTCTGTTCTTCAGTATCTAACCTCCTCCCTTCAGCATCTTACTTCAACAGGCTCCTCCCACTAGCTAAGACTGTGCTCCTCCCTCCAGGCTTCCTTCCCTTGTCCCCCAAAGTCCATCCATCCACTTTCAGGGCTCAGCCTGATAACCAGCATCCCATAATCCAGCCTCAGTTATGTCCCCCTGAAACAGTCTGTTTTATTCATTGATTGATTGATTGTGCAGGGGAGAGGTGCAGCAAGAGAGAGAGAGAAAATCTTAAGCAGGTTCCATGCTCATCACAGAGCCTGACACGAGGCTGGATCCCATAACCTTGGGATCATGACCTGAGCTGAAATCATGAGTCAGACATTCAACCAACTGAGCTACCCAGGCACCCCTAAAATAGTCTCTCTTAACACCTCTGATTCCTTCTTATTAACACTTGTTGTATTACAATTATAACTTATTTTTTTAATTCCCCCACCCACCTCGTCTCTGGTGACCATCAGTTTGTTCTCTATAGTTAAAAGTCTGTTGCTTGGTTTGTCCCTCTCTATCTCCCTTTTTCCCCTTTTGCTTGTTTTGTTTCTTAAATTCCACATATAAATTAGATCATATGGTATTTGTCTTTCTCTGAATAACTTACTTCTCTTACTCTCTACCTCTACCATATTGTTGCAAGATTTCATTCCTTTTTATGGCTGAATAATCTTCCTTTCATTCATTCATTTATATATATTACATATTATATGTTATATGTTATATATTATATATATGCCACATCTTCTTTATTCATCAGTTGATGAACACTTGGGCTGCTTCCAGTTTGGCTATTGTAAATAATGATGCAATAAACATAGGGGTCATGTATCCCCTCGAATTAGCAGAGTAAATACTCAGTAATGCAATTCTTGGATTATAGGATAGTTCTATTTTTAACTTTTTGAGGAACCTCCATACTGTTTTCTGCAGTGGCTGCAGAATTTGCATTCCCACGATGGTGCAAAAGGGTTCCTTTTTCTCCACATTCTCACCAACACTTATTGTTTCTTGTGTTTTTTATTTTAGCCATTCTGGAAGGTATGAAATGACATCTTATTGTAGTTTTGATTTGCATTTCCCTGATGATGAGTGATGTTGACCACCTTTCCATGTGTCTATTGGCTGTCTGCATATCTTTAGAGAAATGTCTGTTCATATCTTCTGCCCTTTTTGTTTAATGTTTATTTATTTATATTTGAGAGAGAGAAAGTGCAAACATGCATGCATGAGCAGGGGAGAAGCAAGAAAGAGAGGGAGAAAAAGAATCCCAAACAGTCTCCACACTGTCAGCACATAGAGGCTGACACATGGGTTGATTTCACAAACTGTGAGATCATGACCTGAGCCTAAATCAAGAGCCAGACGTTTAACTGACTGAGCCACCCAGGTACCCCATTCTACCCATTCCTTGATTGGATTATTTGTTTATTGGGTACGGAGTTGTATCAAGTCTTTATATATTTTAGATACTAACCCTCTACTAGATATAGAATTTGCAAATATCTACTCACATTCTATAGGTTGCCTTTTAGTTTTATTGGCTGGTTCCTTTGCTGTGCAGAAGCTTTTTATTTTGATGTGGTCCCAACAGTTTATTTTTACTTTTATTTCCCTTGCTGCAGGAGACATACCTAGGAAAATGTTGCTATGGCCAACGTCAGAGAGATTACTGCCTGTGTTCTCTTCAAGGATTTTTATGGTTTCAGGTCTCACATTTAGGTCATTAATCTGTTTTGAGTTTATTTTTGTGTATGGTGAAAGAATGTGGTCCAGTTTCATTCTTTTGCATGTAGCTGTCCAGTTTCCCCACACCATTTGCTAAAAAGACTGTCTTTTTCCCATTGTACATCCATTCTTCCTTTGTTGAAGATTAATTGACCATATGATCGATGGTTTATTTCTGGGTTTTCTGTTCTATTCTCTTGATCGATGTGTCTATTTTTATGCCAGTACCATACTGTATTAATTACTACCATTTTGTAATAGAACTTGAAATCTGGAATTGTGATACTTCAGTTTTGTTTTTCTTTTTCAAGATTGCTTTGGCTATTCTTTTGTAGTTCCATACAAATTTTAGGATTGTTTCTTCTAGTTCCGTGAAAAAGATGGTGTTAGTATTTTGATAGGGATTACACTAAATCCATATATTGCTTTGAGTAGTATATATATTTTAGCAATATTTCTTCTTCCAACCCATGAGTGCAGAATGTCTTTCTTTTTTTTTTTTTTCTTTTTTTTTGCATCATCTTGAATTTCTTTCATCCATATTTTATAGTTTTCAGAGTACAGGTCTTTCATCTCTTTGGTTAAGTTTATTCATAGATATTTTATCGTTTTGGTGTTATTGTAAATGGGATTGTTTTCTTCATTTCACTTTCTGCTGCTTCATTATTAGTGTATATGAATGCAACCAATTTCTGTACAATGATTTTGTATCCTGAAACTTTACTAAATTCATTTTTCAGTTCCAGTCTTTTGGTGGAGACTTTAAGGTTTATAATTGTAGCTTATTGATAACTTATGTAATTATTTCTTTTAACATCTGTCTTCCCCATGAAATTAGAAGCTCCATGAGATCAGGTAGCAGGTTAAGTTTTGCCTTTGCCTGTTTTCAGCATCTAGTTGAGTGACTACCATATAACAGGCAATCAATAGATGTAAATATCAGAATACGCTTTTTGCAGAATCTCAGAAGGGTCTCTAACCACAACTCCCAACTGTCACTGCTATGATCAGCACAGATTGGTGACGTTATTCCATCTCTGAAAGACACCCTGAAACCAACAATTATACCTTTTAATTTTGATCCCACTATATTTGTGATGAAGGAAAGATGAATCATATCTAAGAAAACTTTCATATAGAGCCAGAAAACCATTCCAGAACAAATTATTAATCTATTATATTATACACGTTTCTGCTAGGTCTTAGGACATGGCCTCATATTATTATTTATATTGGCCCCCTTCTGTCTATGAATGAACATATCAATAGTCTTGAGTTGTAATTCATAACCTAAATCAATGCTAACAAGTGTTCAGTATTTTTCCTTATGTTTTCCCTTTTCATTTGTTTACATAACCTTCAAAGTAAGTAGGTAGTAAAATTGTTCATTACAAAAATGACTACGGCCACACATTGTATCTCCTTCATTAGTGGTTATCAAAACAAGGTCTCCTGGGGTCCTTGATGACTGGGCTGTTAGAATAGTAATGCTAATAACACAACAATGTCAATACTTCTGTGTCTGACAAACATTAATAATCAGTTCCCCCTGGGAGCCCATCAAAAGCAGCACATTTAATGGGATGTTTGTGGTTGCAAACACAAGTAGGTTAGGGGGGTGGTACACAATGTCTCTCAGGTCTGCCTGGCCGAAGTGGCCCCAATCAAAGAACATTTGAAAACATTCCTTTCACATTTCCCTTCCCACTGGCAGGGAATTTCATATAAGAACTGGAAAGCACTGTTTTCCCAGCATAATAGTGGATCCAAATGTTCTTAACTAGTTCTACATACACGTGTGATCTATTTTATAGCATTATATATAGTTGCACAGATTGTATTTCTTCAGTTAAACCAAAATGCTAGTTATATTTCTATTACACCAACAATGCCTTTTACTTTTTTCTTCTCTTTCTCTTTCAATCCTTCCAATTTCTCACTAAAAGATATGAAAGCTTGCTTGCTGAGGATTAGCAAATACTCCCACAGTCTTCAGTTAGCACAGTTTAGTCCAATGAGGATTTACTACCATCACCCATTATGAATGAGAGTCTACTTTCTAGTAATGAAATACTAACATTTCATTCCAAAAAGCATACTAGTATAAATATGAGTCCTACAATAGAGCAGCTAATGAAAAAAAAAACTCCAACTGATATGGAAAATGACATTTCACATTGGGATCCCATTTCTAAACACAGTGCCACACAAAATACACATTTTGGTTAGTTTTAGGTTCTTTGGAGGAAATTCTAAATGGAACTCTTGCCCTAAGATGTTCTTCAAACTAATACCAACTTAGGTCTTTGACACAAAGCCAACCCATGAGAAAAATAACAAATTTTTAAAGGTCTGACATCTTTCCAATATAGAATGATGAGCTACTGAGTACAGCTTTGAAAGCATTACTTCTTTAGGGGCAGAAAAGTGATGGAGTGAATTGGGAAGATTTAAAAAAAAAAAAGTTTTATTTTTTAAAAGAGCTTTCTGTCAAGGAGTCCAGGTAAGACATTGAGAATTTCACTATACTTTCTGTAATGTACCTTATAATGCCATGATTTATTTTTTGTTTAAAAATAATTTTAAAATACTACACATTCAGATGCCTTAAAGGTAAGGTTTTCTCCAACACCCTGTCTTGCAATAAGTGACTCACACTTTTGTGGAATGACAACTGTAAACTACCATTCTATAGCCATTGCTCACCGGGGAAAAACAAAAAAGAAAAATTTTCAAGCAGATAGTAATTTCATTCTATATCACTGGCATTAATTGTTCCTAAGTATTGAGAACTGTTTTGAAGACCCAGAGTATAGAAACTAAGAAAATAAGATTCAAAACATTTCTGGAATTCCTAATTTCACACACTTCAAATAATAGCTGTCACCTTGTTGTTAAACCTCATTCAGCCAGCCCAGAATAACATAGACTTGCAATTATTATGAGAGCTTTTATGAATAAAGCATTTGCTCCATTTAAGAGGTTTTAGAGGAATGCAGATATTTTTATGGAAATGTGTAAGTACAGACATGCCCTTTCTTTTACTTTAATCTGTCAGGCTAAGAAAAACGGTGATATTTTAAAGCTGTTACTCCAATAACTAGTTTAAAACTGATTACTCAAATAGCTAGTTAAGCATAAAAAAGGATAGACACCCACTTTACTGCAGAAAATGATCTATACTACTAACTATTCTATGCAAACAATCCTTTCTTCTTGCCACCCACCCATCAACTAAATTTTTCTTTTAACTAAGGCATATATCTTCTTAAAGTATAACGAGCATGGCTGTCTTGCTGACAAGAAAAGCACAAAAACCTACAAAAATCTGGTAAATATCACTTTTACCACCTTTGGTATCCTCCAGACACTCTGTAGACCTGGAAGATATCACAAAGAGAACTGTTGTTAATTATGCCATTTGCTAGCATGTGTAAATGCACAAGCTTTAAACTTGCAAGCAATCTCTTGATCTATAAGTGAAACTAACAGGTTCATTTCCACCGCATCAAAGTCTCTCAAAGCTATCCATAAAGTTGGTGAATTGGTTTCAGTATCTCCATTAAAGTATGTGTGTTTAAGGCTTCCTCATATAATCTTGAGGGTCTGTGCTGAAGGAGAGGAGGAAGACCTTCAATCCACCAAGTAATAAACACTTACTTCTCTATAAATGGTATACTATGTAGATTGCCAAGGTTTACAGAGGTCTACCTAGAACTCTATCATAAAATCCCATTCTATGACTATTTCAAATGCAAAAAGGCCCCAAAGTTTCTGCCCATATATGTTATATCACTGACATTAATTGTTTCTAAGTGTACACACACACACACACACACCTCCATATGTTACAGAGTCATTGGTAAAGTGAAAAATCATGAAAGAAATTTTCTACAGCTTCTGAGATAGTGATGTGTGTTTAGGGAGCTCTCAAACTTAGGTGTTAAACATTTTCACAGCACACTTACAGAGAGCTTCAGCTTTGTTTTTATTAATATCCTAGCATCACAGAGGAAGCTCAAATGCCACAAGAATCTGTTTCTAAGGTAACTCATTATACACCCTTATATAAATAGCTCAAAAAGCAGAGCTCCTCATATTCCAACTGTAAATGTACCCAGATTTGTCAAAGGTCTTCTGAACCTTTAATCTAATATCTCCCATCTCCAGCAATCAGCTAGCATGTAACATGTTCATTTGCTGGGTCAGATTCTTGAGCAGAGGATAATAACCCATAATCTAACTTGCAAGAAAACAAATAGTAAAGGCTGAGAGATTTTAAAGGAACAACTTTATTCCCACTATTTCCCAAGGAAAATAAGGAAATGGAGACAATAGGGTATAATTTAGAAATGAGTGGTCTGTGTTAGTAATTGTTGAAGCTGAGTGATTGGTATATGGGGGTTCATTATACAATTCTCTCTCTACTTTCTTGTAAGTATTTCAATAATAAAAATTTTTAAAAAGTGAAGCTCTCTTCTCAACCTCTTTACCATAATACACTGAAGGAAACAAGAAAACGCAGATGTTAAGTAAGTGCCTGTGATGGTTAATATTATGTGTCAACTTGACTGAGCCATGGTGCCTAGGTATTTGATCAAACATTACTCTGGATATTTCTGTGAGGGTGTTTTCTGTGGATGAGATTAATGTTTAAATTGGTAGGCTTTGTGTAAAGCAGAATGCCCTCCATAATGTGGGTGAGCCTCATCCAATCAATTGAGGACCTTAACAGAACAAAGATTCACCTCCCAAGAGCAAGAAGGAATTCGGACAGCAGACAACCTTTGGACTTCAACTACAACATCAGCTCCTCCTTGGGTTTCTAGCCTATCAGCCCACCCTGTAGATTTTGGACTTGCCAGCCTCTATAATTGCATAAACTAATTCCTTAAACTCTCTCTCTCTCTCTCTCTCTCTCTTTTTCTCTCTCAGTCTCTCTCCCTCTCTCCATCTCTCCACCTCCACAGACATACAGATGGAGATCTATATTTCTCTCCATTATATAAATATTTATTTATATTTATATTAACAATTTAGATATAGGCATAGTTATAGGTGAAGACAGATAAAGAGATAAATTTAGATAAAGGGCAGGATAACTAAAAAGTCTGTAGCAGCTATAGGAGCTGTATTAATAAGGGTTCTCCAGAGAAACAGACCCAATAATAGTGTGGTGTGGTGTGGTATGGTGTGTGTTTCTCTCTCTACCCAGCAATGAGCAAGATGTGTTCAACCCCTTCTAGAGTAAATCTCCCCACCTTAACAATTATTATTTTAATCCCCAATAGTATTTGTAACAATCTACATTTTGTCTCTTTACTCTCAGTTTTTTGTCCTTCTTCATACAAAAATTTAATTAATTAATTTCCAAGAGAGTAGGGACTATATCTTTCTCTTTCACCATTTTATTTCTAGCACTTAGCACACTGTAGCATAACACAGATTCCTTACAAATAGTACTGAATGGATGAATGAAATTCTCAAACCAGTAAATTCTCAACTGAATTCCTTGGAATTTGCATCCACCAAACAAGGTGCAATTAGTCATACTTTGATAGGTCCATGAAGAAATATTCTCAATTAAAATAAGTCAATAAAACAAGTACCTAGACAACACAATGACACATGCCATGACTTGTCTTAGTGTTGAAACCTTTACAGCGCCTTAATTCTCAATTTTTCATCTCATGTATTACGTTGAATGATATGAAACTGCCAACCTAAAAAAACAGTAATTTCATAGAGTTCAACCTAATATAACACATAGTTAGAGAAATGCATATTCTACACAAATTAAGGCCTTAAAATCAGAAGAGAGATTACTATTCAATTTACATATAGTAAAAGATATGAATCTTTTACTCTAGGTGCTACACTTCAAGCTGGGTCTCGTTTTGCATATTCTTCACTGGGGAAGAGTGACATCAGAAGTATAGAGGGGCTATTCCATTTATTCCACTCTGAAATCCCACATTTGAGAGCGAAAATGGGGAGAGATGGAGGGTAGTTCTACATATTATTTAATCCATAATTCTAAAACATATTATTGTGTAATCCCAAAGTTGGTAAATTGTATAAAAAGCATTTCAATGGCACTTATAGTTTTCAATTATCCTATTAGAAAGAAGTGAAAAAGAAAATATTGAACTTCTTCAAAATTCCAAATTATTTGATCCATTTACAATTCATCTAAGTAGTCTGAGCCTAAAACCAATGCACAGATCTATAGGTGAAGAAACCTAAATTCTGCGTACAGGTAAAATAATGCACAGTGCTAAAGATGGCATCTAAAACCTTTCAGTAGAGTATGGACCAGACTGTGTTTACAGTATCCTTTAAAAAACCCCACCCTTTTCTGCCTATAATTAATTTATCAATTGTACTAAACATAATGTACAAAGAAGTTGATGCTAGTTACTTACAACTGTAAGATGTGCACATGGCTAAATGTCTCTCTCACCTCAAGGAGTCAAAAATAAAAAGTGAAACCATTCATATCTGCTGGTGAGTACTCTTTATATTTTTATTTCTTTTTATCTACTTTTCATTTCTCTTTCCTATTTGGGCATAAAAGGAAAATGAAATATTATCAAAATCATTCAGAAAATGCTGGAAGTTTTATCAATGAAACAGCCAAACTCTTCTGTTTGGGTCAAATTCACTAAAAAATTATAAAACTTGCAGAATCTTGAATATGAATTGAAATTGATTATAATTTGGAAACTCTGAATAACCTTATAAAGTAGGTACTTCTTCTAAATATCTTATTTTTTTTAATGTTTATTCATTTTAGCCAAAGTATGGAAAGAGCCTAAATGTCTATCAACTGATGAATGGATAAAGAGAGAGAGAGAGAGAGAGAGAGAGAGAGAGAGAGACAGCCAAAGGGGGGGAGGAGCAGAGAGAGGAGACACAGAATCTGAAACAGGCTCCAGGTTCTGAGCTGTCAGCACAGAGCCCCTGAGGCAGGGCCTGAACTCACAAACCACAAGATCATGACCTGAGCCAAAGTTGGACACTTAAACAACTGAGCTACCCAGGCATCTGTCTTATTTTTTTAATCTACATACAGAAGTAAACTGCTGGTTGTGTCATGGTATTCATGGAGCTTTGGAAAGGGAAGCTATCATAAAGGAAAAAGCTTTCTTAATGACCAAGTTAGAACTGTTTCGATACCTTGGGGGCAGAAGGACGGGTGTATTTGGCCAGTGTTAATACTCTGCTCAGGTTGAAGAGGTTGTTGCCTGCTTTCTCCTCCAGGGTGTTGATGGTTTCCTGTCTCACATTTAGCTCTTTCATCCATTTTGGGCTTATTTTTGTGTATGGTGTAAGACAGTGGTCTAGTTTCATTCTTCTGCATGTTGCTGTCCAGTTCTCCCAGCACCATTTGCTAGAGAAATTGTCTTTTTTCCATTGGATGCTCTTTCCTGCTTTGTCAAAGATTAGTTGGCCATACATTTGTGGGTGACCTCAGCTGCAGCAATTTCTTACTCAACACATCTCCAAAGGCAAGGGAATTAAAAGCAAAATGAACTATTGGGACCTCATCAAATAAAAAGCTTCTGCACTGCAAAGGAAACAATCAACAAAACTAAAAGGCAACCGATGGAATGGGAAAAGATATTTGCAAATGATATAGCGGATAAAGGGCTAGTATCCAAAAATCTATAAAGAACTTACCAAACTCAACACCCAAAAAAACAAATAATCCATTGAAGAAACGGGCAGGAAGATATGAATAACCACTTTTCCAAAGAAGACATCCAGATGGCCAACTGCCACATGAAAAGATGTTTAACATCACTCATCATCAGGGAAATACAAATCAAAGCTACACTGAGATACCACCTCACACCTTTCAGAGGGACTAAAATGAACAAATCAGGAAACTACAGATGCTAGCGAGGATGTGGAGAAATGAGAACCCTCTTGCACTGCTGGTGGGAATGCAAACTGGTGCAGCCTCTCCGGAAAACAGTGTGGAGGTTCCTCAAAAAATTAAAATTAGAACTACCATATGACCCAGCAATAGCACTGCTAGGGATATAGGAGTGCTGATTTATAGGGGCACATGTACCCCAATATTTACAGCAGCACTTTCAACAATAGCCAAAGTATGGAAAGAGCCTAAATGTCTTTCAACTGATGAATGGATAAAGAAGATGTGGTTTATATATACAGTGGAATACTACTTGGCAATGAGAAAGAATGAAATCATGCCATTTGCAGCAATGTGGATGGAAATGGAAGGTATTATGCTGAGTGAAATAAGTCAGAGAATGACAAATATCATATATTTTCACTCATGTGTGGATCTTGAGAAACGTGAGAAGGGAAGGGAAAAAATAGTTAACAAACAGAGAGGGAGGGAGGCAAACCATAAAGACTTAAATACAGAGAACATGAGTATTGAGGGCACCTGTTGGGATGAACACTGGGTGTTGTATGGAAACCAATTTGACAATAAATTTCATAATTAAAATAAATTAAAATAAATAAATACAGAGAACAAAATGAGGGAGGATGGGGGGGTAGGGGAGAGGGGGAAACGGGTGGTGGGGATGAGGAGGACACTTGTTGGATGAGCACTGGGTGTTGTATGTAAGCCAATTTGACAATAAATTATATTAATATACAAAAAGACCACTCTGTTCACATACTATCCTTCCTGACCTGAAAGAGGAAGTTAGCCATAAGCCTACCCTGCATCCATCAATGGTACTCCACCCTGCCTGCACTTTTAGGTCACCTAGTATTCTTTTTAAAGCTATATAGTTTGTTCTGCCACTGCCACTGTTGCTCTCTATTATGATTTAATTAGTTTGCAGTAGGATTTGGGTTTTGATTTGTTTTGTTTTTTTAAGTTTTCCAGGATTGAGACCCAGTGTAGTTCAAATGGGCTTTCAGTTGGAAAGCACCCTGATGGATATCACAATCCATATCATAAACACTTGATAAGCTTTTGTTATATCTCTTTGTAAGAATCATTCTAACCCCAGATGGGACATGTGGAATATCACTGAGGAAAATGGAGAAAAGAGAATCCTGAATTCAATTCTTCATCAACTCTCATAATCTGGAATGGCTAAAAACCATTTCCAGGTGATGCTTCCACATCCTCCCCCCTTGTAGCGGCTGAACAGTGTCCCCCATAAAAAAGATATGCCCATGTCCTAATCCTTGGAACCCACAAATGTTGGGAGGGTCTTTGCAGATGTAGTTAATGATCTTTAGATGATATATTCCTATATTATCAGGATAAAACCTAAATCCAATAACAAATGAAACAGCAGAGACACAAACAGGAGAAAGCAATGTGAAGATGGAGAAGGAGGTTGGAGCTAGGAGAGTATGGACCTGCTGACACCCTGATTTTAAAATTTTGGTCTCCAGAATGGTACCAAAAATAAATTCATGTTGTTATAAGACACCAAGTTCGTGACATTTTGTATGGCAGCCACAAGAAACCAAAACCTCCTTTCCCTTATTTTTTTCACATCCCAGAAGTTCAAAAGCATGAAATAATGGACTGAATTGGGAAGATTAGGTGGGTGGAAAAAAGTAAGGTCTGGGCCTCCAGCATAAGGTGCTCTTGAACAAGAGTCCCAGCTCTGCCACTTAATAGCTTGGGGAGGAAAAATGTCTCTCTGAACTTCAGTTTCTTCATCAACAAAATGGAGATAATAAGATCTGTTTATTGAATTGTAGACTGAGAAAGTTGTACTTGAACGTATTCTGACCTAAATAACCTAAATGCAGAAATGAGATAAGAAATATTTGACAACAGCAGCCATCACATCTCAAGCAGAAGGAAATGGCATAGCTGGGAGGCCCCTGTTGGGCCAGAAGCTAACCATTTAGCTTCAGATAAAGAGGTGAGGGTGGTCTTGGGGAGGAACCAGTCAACTGGGCCTTCTTCTCAGCTGGCAGGGAGAAATTGCCACATTTGAACCACCTTGCTTCTGAGCTCCCGCTGATACTCAGCTTTACTGCTGAGCACTAGGTGAGCACCAGCTTTGCCTAAATGTACAGAAGCTTGTCTTCATGTTGTCTCACTGCACTCCTGTCTCTCTGTGCACCTCCCCCCCACCCCATGTTCAGTGTCAAGAAACAAAACTTCAGGTTGGCCACTGAAAGTAATTCAGTCAACTTCATTTTGGGTAAGTACCCAGTGTTTGGGATTTCCACTCCCACCTTCTTTTTCCAATATATCAGGGAGCATAGGTGTAAGCTTATTTACCATGATGTGCCATTCCCCGCCCTGGCTCACCTGACTTCCAGAGAAATTGGCTTCTATCCCTATAGCTTTCCCTGTGACGTTTTCACATCTGCAGTACTTCCTGGTGATAATTTCAGGCAACATGAACTAAAAAATTTGTAAGACCCAATGCAAAGTGAGAACACAAAAACCTTGGCTTACAAATCATTAAGAATTTTTAAACGGCAATATCAGAGCATTAAACCAAGCACAGAATTCCTTCTAGGCATGGGTGCATGCCCATGAAGCAGGCCCTGATTGCAGGAGGCTCCAGGTAGCTCACCCCCAGCCTCTAAAACAGTCCTGCCTCACCCCAAGTTGCAACAGTTCCCTGCTAGGCTAATGGATTCTCATCCCTCTGCTATCTTCTCCTACCCACAGGGCCATGCACAAATTTCTAAATCCCATGCTGTGAAATGCTCACTTGAGGAACTACCTGGGAGTCTTCTTAAGGTCTTTCTCCTTCCAGTCCCACCACTATGCTTTACCTGTTGCAGCCGCCCTTGGCCCACATGGGACACATGTGAGGCAGTCTCCTACCACAGTTCTAAATGGGAAACACAAGGCACGCTGCTTTCTGCCTCCTCCTCAGGCCATGTTGGATTCTAATCTCACCTCAAGTACTCCAACACCCACATCCACCACCCTTCTCAGGGTCCATACAATGTCTCAAGCCCTCTGTCTCTCTTTCCCTGCCATCTTTCCAAGCCATGAGCTGGGACTAACTCTCCACATAGCATATCCTCTATCCCTTCTTACATTGTGCCTCTTAAACTAAAGCTCTTTGCTCCAACTTTCTTTTTTTAAATGTTTATTTTTTATTTTATTTTTTAAATTTACATCCAAGTTAGTTAGCATATAGTGCAACAATGATTTCAGGAGTAGATTCCTTAATGCCCCTTACCCATTTAGCCCATTCCCCCTCCCAAAACCCCTCCAGTAACCCTCTATTTGTTCTTTGCTCCAACTTCTAAATGGTGCCTTTGATCTATAAAGAAACAAAAAAACAAAATTCCTCTCTCCCTTTCTCTCTTGCAAGGCCAGGCTTCTTTAAAAACTATTATCTCAGTATTGGAATTTTATTTTTAATCAAGTTTTTATCTCAAAGCCGGACAATGCCTCTTTTGTTCCAACTAGCATCCACCCTTTCCCCAAACAACACCCATCCTTTGTATAAAGAAAAGTAATGCATGTAACATACTTAGCAGGTGCATGGCAATATTAATGCTAAGTAAATGATAGCTATTAATTATCACTGTCTAATTATTACTACTATCTGTGTTATTAGGAAGAAACAGTTAACAGTTTCTTTCTCCTGATACCTAAATCCAGATAGAACCATAGGTATAAATTTCTTTGAAATTTGAAAACTTTATAGCCTAAAAGAAAGCATTTTTGTCAGGTAAGTTATTGTGCATGATGGTTTCAGAAAATAGATTGTCAGTCCTGCCTCCATGATATTACCACACAAATGAAAATAATTATTTTATTTTTCAGAACTTTATGTATATTAGAATACAATGAGTAGGTTGCAGATATTCAGCCATTTTTTGATCCATAAAAATGGCAATTTCATATGGTTCAATCTAAGAGTGGGATGCTCTAGTTGATTTTTAATCATTTTTATTAGGTCTCATCCATTCATAGACTGAGACCAAGAGAAGAAATTGCTATAGTAACCCTAAGAATTTGTCAGGACTGCACAATAGAAATTGCAAGAAACCTAGTCCAGACTCATCAATTTGAAAATGAAGATTTAAGGCCCAGAGAGGTGAAGCGAGATTCCCAAAATATCACAGCTAATTAGGACGAAACTAAGCTCTGGCTGCCTTTACTGTGCATCTTTCCACCACATCAGGCTGCCTTCCTTACTTCTTTACATTTGTCAAATTATGTTAAGAATATCCCAATTTCACTGAGAAAGCAGTGCTCTGAGGATGATAATTAAGGCAAATATCAATGCTACATAAAATCTGGGCTAGAACTACATTTTTCAAAAAGACTTTTGATCAGTGATAATTAGACTTTTTTATTGATAATTAAACTTTTAAAGGGAGAAATGTCATAATGAAGGTGTATGGTTCTTAGACATAATTTAGAGAGTCTCCTAATTAAACTATTTTTAAAGCTCCCTTTTTATGAACCCACTCTGAGTTTGAGACATGGATTTCTCAGCGTTTCTTCAGCTGACAGCTCCTAGTTCATGCTTTATTGTTATTGTTTCAACATTATCTTCAAACTTCAACTTATTTGCAAGTATAATTCATAATTGTCTCTAAAATACTCAGATAACATGTCAAACAGGACAAAAATCTTAAATAGCTCTAACCTTAGTTCTTTGTACCCATTATAGTTTGCAAAGGAGAAAACCTCACCAATTTTAATCTCCCAGTTTAAGCGATGAGTGTGATGTGTTTGTGGGTGATGTCATTCCTAGATGCCATTACTGTGATTCGTATTTTGCTAACACTGCACAGCTATGGTTCTACTAGGACTTTCACCATAGGCACCATGCTGGTACCTTTACAAAAGTAATTCATTTATCTGGATCAACCCTATAGAACATTTATTGATTATGCCAATATAGAGATGAGGAAATTGAAGTTTATTTTTTTTTTGCTTTCACATTGTGCTAATCTCTAACAATTTTTTAAAACTTTTTTTCAATATATGAAGTTTATTGTCAAATTGGTTTCCATACAACACCCAGTGCTCATCCCAAAAGGTGCCCTCCTCAATACCCATCACATACCCTCCCCTCCCTCCCACCCCCCATCAACCCTCAGTTTGTTCTCAGTTTTTAAGAGTCTCTTATGCCTTGGCTCTCTTCCACTCTAACCTCTTTTTTTTTTCCTTCCCCTCCCCCATGGGTTTCTGTTAACTTTCTCAGGATCCACATAAGAGTGAAACCATATGGTATCTGTCATTCTCTGTATGGCTTATTTCACTTAGCATCACACTCTCCAGTTCCATCCATGTTGCTACAAAGGGCCATATTTCATTCTTTCTCATTGCCACGTAGTACTCCACTGTGTATATAAACCACAATTTTTTATCCATTCATCAGTTGATGGACATTTCGGCTCTTTCCATAATTGGGCTATTGTTGAGAGTGCTGCTATAAACATTGGGGTACAAGTGCCCCTATGCGTCAGTACTCCTGTATCCCTTGGGTAAATTCCTAGCAGTGCTATTGCTGGGTGATAAGGTAGGTCTATTTCTAATTTTTTGAGGAACCTCCACACTGTATAAGGAAATTGAAGTTTAGAATGGTTCCAGGGGTGACGTGGTGGCTCAGTTGGTTAAGTGTCCAACTCTGGATTTCAGCTCAGGTCATGATCTCTTGGTTGGTGGGACTGAGCCCCCTATCGGGATCTGCACTGATGGGAGATTTCTTGGATTCTCTCTCTCTCTTTCTTTCTTCCCCTCCCCTGCTTGCATGCGCGCTTTCTCTCTTTCTCTCAAAAGAAATAAATTTGGGGCACCTGGGTGGGTGAATCAGTTGAACTTCCGACATTGGCTCAGGTCATGGTCTCATGGTTTGTGAATTTGAGCCCGACATTGGGCTCTCTGCTGTCAGCATAGAGCCCGCTTCAGACCCTCTACCCCCCCCACCCCTCCCCAGCTCATTCTTTTTTTCTCTCTCTTTCTCTCTCAAAGTAAATAAGCATTTAAAAATAAAATAAATTTGAAAAGAAAAAAAAAAGAATGGCTCCATAATTCGCCAGGTCACACAACTAGTGGCTACCAGCTGTTTAAGGGGAAAGGTGGAATCACTATGAATCTTACCTCCATACCACCCCATGACCAAGTAGAAGTCTATTTATCTTATACATCTATGCCCTAGCTGGGATAGTAGTGGTTAAACCATTTGTGAGTCCCAGATTTCACCTGACAAACTCTATTTAAAATATTTCATTCTATTTTCAGAAGATGAGTCAGATGTCCCAAGTGGTATTCAAAAAATAAGGCTACAACAGCAGCAATGCCAAACAGATTTCCAGATCTGCAATTTACACCCCCGACGTTATCTCCTATGATTATAAAAATACGTGCACACACTCTTTGATACTCTTCCCTTCAAAAGTGGAGCATAATTTCCCTTCCCTTGAGTGCAGACTCTAAGCACAAAGTAGTAAATCACTAGCATATGGTGGAAGTGACAATGTAGGACTTCCCAGACTCAGTCCTAAAAGGAACTGTGCTTCTTTCTTGCTCCCTTCTCTTGGATCTTCTACTCAGGGAAGCCAGCTGCCATGTCATAAATATAGTCCAATTGCCCTGTGGAGGGTTTCATGTGGATAGACACTGGGCCCTCCTGCCATCCTGGAAGCGAGTCCATCAGCCTTAGTCACGCCTTTACATGACCGCAGCTGACATTCTAACAGCAGCCTCATGAGAGACCCTGATCTATAACTATCCACTAAACCAATCTCAAATTTGTGAACTTCAGAAACTGCATAATAATAAATATTTATTGTTTTAGGTGCTCATACTTTGGGATATTTATTATGAAGCAGTAGATAGTTAATACACATTTATCTCTGAATATGCCTTTTCTTAGACCAATAAGGCTGAACCACGGCTGCAAAAGCTGCCATATCAATAAGTTGAGTATATTCCTTGGTCCACGCTCCCTTCACACATGCCCAGGAGGTAGGAGTGTGTGTTTCTCAAGGCCTTGTCCCTGCTCAAAAAAATAAGATTGTTCCTCCCTCGGTGACATCATGCCTCATATGGGTCATGGGAGGAAGTGAAAATTAGACTGATTTACAAAAAAAGAAAAAAGAAAAAAAAGAAAGAGGGAGAGAGAGAGCAAAGTTGTTACCTGTAAGATAAGAGCATTATCTTTAAATGTCTGGCTTCTGTGTGATGATAACCGTCACTCTGTGGTAACCTCCTGTTACCTGAAGTTCTACACTTCAGCAATTGAAAATAAAATATGTCCTTTAAGAACAGGAAGCCAATTATTTCTTTAAGTATGTTATTTTCCTCCAACAAATTGAAGGCTGTTAGTAGATGTACTAGATTCGGTGAGCTTAAGGAGTAAAAACCACCTTTGGAAAAGTGTTGCCATATGGGGTGGGAAATGGTACTGAGCAACAAAAGCCAAAAACATCCAACTGAACTGAAAGGTCAACACTGTTCCAATATAATGAGACTAAAACATATCAAGGCTCTTGTCAGTGAAAAACTATTTTTTGGTCAAGCATTAGTCAGAGGGAAACTCAACACAAACATCTAAAAAGCTAAGATGACAGGAAGTGGTGGTCAGCCTTTTCCCATCTACTCTTCAAACACAAAGGAGGGCATTACTTTCATAAGACTAATGTATTTTTTTAGTAATATCCATTCATCATGTCTACCACAGCAGTGGCCAAACAGCTCACATGTGATTTCTTAATGGGGCCTATCCTGGAAACAGTGACATTCCCCCCACTGACCCAAACCACAGCAAGTTGTCAAGCTCGAGAGAATGTGAAACATCATCCTTACCCAGTCCCTCACGGATCCCAGTCTTGTCTTTAGAGTGCTTCCTTTTCCCTCGTTGTTCCAGGCACGGAAGTCCTATTTTTTCTAAATATATCTTCTTATTGATGAAGAGGAAGAGGACAACCAGAAGAACAATAAAGACACCAACTGCAGATAAGAAGCCAATGGCTTCAGGAGGAACTGGCAAAAGAACACAAAAGAAAAAAAATCATCACTATTAAAGTAAACCAACTTTTAGTTCTATCAACTGATTAAGGTTTATGTTTGTTAATTAGAGTGGCAAATACTCTACAAGTCTTCACACTTGCTGGCATCCCCAGGACTGTGTACAGAGAAAGGGAAAAGACTGCTGTCTGGTACATCCTGCTAGGCTGGCTCTTCAGATGACAGACCTGTATACTTTTGCACATGTGCTCTCTTCCATCTGGAATAGAACTCCTCTTGTTCCTATCCTCAGACTAATATTCAGTTTCAAACACACAAACTGTAAGAGAAACATCTGTCAAATGGGTTGAGTTGGAAATGGTTGATCAGTGTTATAATAGCAAGTCCCTTAAAAACACAGCTGCCTAAAGCTTAAAAAATAATCACTTGAGACAAACTTTCAGACATCTGCATTTATCAATATTCGCAACTGGAGAAAAAGTCATTTCCTGGATATATTTTTACAAATCCAACTATGTAATATGATGATTATCATCATCAATGGTGACAAGAAAATTCCTCATCCATGCCATCCATGTAAGAAATTAGAAGTATATTTTGACTGCTAATATTTTAGAATTCTAAAAACTTAAATTCCATCTTCTGCCTTCTCCTCCTCCTCATCAAAATATCCTGAGTGTTACTTAACTTTGGTTAAGTGCTACCCAGTATACCTTAAAGAATCCCAACCTTTGAGTTCAGCTCTGAGGTGCATATAGCAGGGAGACCAGAACTAATTCAGGATTGAGGAAAGACTCCTCTAAAGAAATGACATTTGAGCCAAGACTTCTCTCGGTAAAGAAATCCAGAAATCAACTGGTATTAAGGAATTAATTACAGAGCAGGTGTCAATAAGAGTTATTCAACGGAGTTGGGTATCTGTGAAAGCTTATGAAAATGAGTCTCCTAAAAGCAGCTTTAATCCCTGGGCGGGTTTAATCTGTAGACTAATAATATGAAGGGATGATATTTACCTCACCCTACCATCCAGAAAAACAGAGAAAGGATGATTCAAACTAGGTCCGATGCCATGAAAAGATCAAGAAAATAAGTGGTACTGCCTCACTGAACTGACCTAGTGGCAAGCTGACGAAAGAACAAAACAAAAAATGGCAGGCAAGATAATAGCTTGGTAGTCTGCAAAATGATAGTGTCTGCAATCAAAGCCAGTACATAACATGAGGAAAGTATGCACATATTCATCGTCTCCCCTCTCTTCAGAGGCAGCATAGGTGGTAGTGCTTAGTGGTGTGGGTTCTGTAGTTATGCTGCCTGTGAGGAAATCACACTCTACCACAAGTGGCCTTGGGCAAATTATTTAACCTCTCTGTGCTTCAGTTTCCTAAGCAATAAAAGGAGATAATAAATACAGCTATATCAAGGATTAAATGTGGTAACCCATGGAAAGTAATCAGCGTGGCACCTGACACGTAGTGAGTTCTCAAACAGGAGCAACCATCTTCCCCAACATCACCACCTTCATCTTTACAGAGCTGTTAATATATCTAGGAGCAGTGGTTTGAAAAGAGATATGCACCTCTATGCTTATTGCATTATTTACAATAGCCAAGATATGGAAGCAACCTAACTGTCCATCAATACATAAATGGATAAAGAGAATATGGTGTACATACACAATGGAACATTACTCAGCCATAAAAAAGAATGAGGCCCTGTCATTTAGAACAACATGGATGGACCTAGAGGGTAGTATGCTAAGTAAAGTAAGTCAGACTGAGAAAGACAAATACCATATGATTTCACTTAGGTATGGAATCTACAAAAAAAAAAAAAAAGCAGAAACAAACTCATAAATACAAAAGATTGATAGGTACCAGATGGGAGGGGCTGGGCAAAATGGGTGAAAGGCAGAGAGGGATACAGGTTTCCAGCTATGGAGTGTATAAATCATGGGGATGAAAGGTACAGGCTAAGGAATATATTCAGTGGTATTATAATAGCATTGTATGGTGACAGATGGTAGCTACACCTGTGGTGAGTATGACATAATGTATAAACTTGTCGAATCTCTATGCTGTACACCTGAAACTAATGTAACATTTGCATTAACTAAACTTTAATTTAAAAAATATATCTAGGAGCAGTCAAATATGGAATGCACGTATTGCTTTGTGTGCAGTCTGTTCTCTGGACCCCATCTCTCTCCCTTTCGTCAAAACAATTATCCCTATATTTTTGCCCCTCGCTTCTGTATTTTCAGCTACTTCCCCTTGTATATACAACATCTTTCTCACCTGCATTAAAAATGCATCAATGCGCCTGAGTGGCTTAGTCCATTAAGCATCCTATTCTTGATTTTGGCTCAGGTCGTGATCTCACTGTTTGTGAGTTTGAGCCCTACATCAGGCTCTGTGCTGAGAGTGTGGAGCCTGCTTGGGATTCTAGGTCTCTGCCCCTCCCCTGCTCACATGCACCTATGCTTTCTCTCTCTCAAAAATAAGATAAACATTTTTTTAGTGCATCAAGTATCTCCCAACCTTTAAAAACCTCTCTTCACCATGTGCTCCTCAACCACAGCCCTCTCGCTTTTCCCCTCTACAACCATCTTCTGAGTATTTCTTGTACTGTTCTCCATTTTCTTACCTCTGAAACCACTTGCATCCTTTACACAGTCCCCCATTGATCTCCATGGACCAAGAATTACCCTCTCAAATCCCTTCACACAGTAGCCAGGGAAATCCTCCTGAAATGTAAGTCTAATTTCTTCACCTGCCCTCCTAAAACCTTCTATAGTTGGTTAAATTGTGGCCCCCAAAAGATACATCCACCCCAAATTTCAGAATGTGACCTAATTTGAAATAAAGGTCTTTGCAGATGTATTTAGGATAGGATCTTGAGATGAGATCATGCTGGATAAGGGTAGGCTGTAAATTCAATGTAAGTGTCCCTACAAAAGACTGACTAGGAAAAGACAGAGGGAAGAAAGCCATGTGAACACAGGGGCAGAGACTGGAGTCATGAAACCTCTAGATTAGCAATACCAAGGTTTCCAGCAGCTATCAGAGGCTAGGGCAGAGTCAGGGAACAGATTCTCCCCCAGAGATTCCAGAGAAACCAACCCTGCTGACAACTGGATTTTGGACTTCTGGCATCAAAAACTTAGGGATCATAAATTGCTGTTGTTTTAAGCCATAAATTTTCTGGTAATATGTCATGGGACTGCCAGGAAACTAATATACCCTCCAATGGCTTCCCATTACCCAAAGCACAAAATTTGAATTTATTGCCTTGGTTTATGAGTCCATTTATGACATAGCTACTGATTTCAGCCTTTATCACTCATCACTCCCCAACATCAAACTTTTTATTGCCAGTGTATTCATCTATATCTGGTCTCCCAAACCTAGCTCACCTTCAGACCTTTGGATAGGCTATTTCAACTGTGCGGGACAAATGCTTACCTCTCTTCTGGCTAATTCTGATACTGCACTTCTTCTGAAATCCTTTCTTGTTCCTCTTAACCAGGCTAGATGCTTCTACTGTGTGTTCCCACCCACTGCACCCCTAAAAGCTTTTCAACAGTTTTCAAGTAAGACATAACTTCATAAGAATAAGGGCTATGCTTTAATTACTCATTGCACTCTCAGCAGCTAACATAGGTTAGGTACTCAATAAATATTTAATACCTGAATAAATGTTGAACTCATCTGTGTTCAGTACATTGATGAATATACCTATCAATAAAAACTTCTGGAAAGTAAAGATATACCTCAAGTGGGTCAGCACCACTAAACACAGAACATGATTTACATAACATTCAGCCTTAGGAAAAAAGAGAGTTCATCTATCATTCATAAGCAGAAACATTTGTACCCAAAGTCATTCATTAATAAAACTAAATCTTTATTTTTGAAAAAGGTATATTTTTCCATTAGAAAGCAACATGAGGTTCATTACATAAAATCTGCAAAATACAGAAAAAATTAAGAAAACCATTATTAAGATTTTCTGTACTTCCTTCCAGTCATTTTGACTACTGGGAAAATACTAAATTGTCTGTATTGATTTTACCTTCTTGGTTCATAAAATATTTTTATTAGATAAAATTTCTATTGTTTTTAGAGATGTTAAAGAAAAAACAATTCATTCATGTAGTAGAAAATGTTGATAATAATGGGAGATGTAAAAAATGGTCATTTTGAATCTTACCACTCATCACTGCCAGCATTTTGGATTTTTCTTACAAATTTTTTCTTAACTATTTTTACCACTACTGAAATACCACACCACATGCTGATATTAATGCATTTAATATAAAAACACTCACATATTCCAAAACGGAAAAAAACATGAAGAGATTATTCAATATAATCTCCAAAGATGCAAAAGAAGGGGGAATAACACTCTTGTGTTCTTCAAAATAACGGTTTTTTGGAGATGAAAATATTTTTGTCAGTAATAATACTTGTGACAATGAGCTAACTATGAAAATTCTAAGGTAGGTGTCAGTATTTTTTTTCCTAAAAACTGTTTAGACATTGTTCCATTATCTTTTTAAATTTTTTTAATGTTTATTTATTTTTGAGAGAGAGACAGAGAGAGAGAGAGAGAGAGACAGAGCGTGAGCAGGGGAGGGGCAGAGAGAGAGGGAGACAGAATCTGAAGCAGGCTCCAGGCTCTGAGCTGTCAGCACAGAGCCCGACGTGGGGCTCAAACTTGCAGACTGTGAGATCATGACCTGAGCCGAAGTCAGACGCTTAACCAACTGAGCCACCCAGACGCCCCTGCTCCATTATCTTTTAATCTTTAATGTTTACGAATAAGTAGGATGCTGCAGCTTACTTTTTGTTACTTTTTGTATGAGCAACAGAGTGTTTTGGTCGAAAAGTTTCTAGAAACTTTTAACGCAAAAATTTTACCAGAATATGCTTTTTTGTGTATATCTTTTGTTGATTTTTTTTTCCTGGAACCAGCTTTTCCACCAAAATATCTATGGCTTTTGTAAAGCTTAGGAGAGTTTTCTTCAATTATGTCTTTGGTAATTTCTTCTGTTCCGATTGTTCTTGTTTCTATATTAAACTGGGTATTTCTTTGGCTACCAACTTTAATGTTTTCTTCCTCTTTGTTTTTTTTCTCCTGCATTCTGATAGATCTTCCTAAATATAGGCTACTCATTTTTACTCAAGTAAATAGGTGAAAGTTTGTTCTTAACCACTATACTATACTCACTACTGTAAACTCTGAATATTTGAGTCAGTGGCAGATGAGGGGAAGAAACCGTCTTTTCCCCTCCTTTCAAGTTGAATGGTGGAGAACACTAGGAATAAGCACAAATGTAGCTAAAGCAGAGAGAAAGCTTAGTTTGGCAAATTTGGTTATTTCAACAGAGTTCATGCTCCTCCCAGAATCTAGCAATTCTAATTTCACTTTTTCTATGTGTTTATGGGTGATCAGTGGGAAGGCTGAACAGGTGCATGAGGGGCTGCTAGCCAAATGCTATGTTAAACTGTAGGTTAGCTTATGTGCTTTCTACATAAGTAGGGAATCATAGCAATAGCTAAGAAGTTGGCAGTGACCCCAGTCTTGTAAGAGTTGCTTCACCAGAGTTGCACACAAACTGTCCTTTTAAAAAGTGGTTTAAAATTCTAATCATAATCTAGCAATTCCACTTCTAGGTATATAACCAAGAGAATTGAAAATATATGCTCACACAAAAACATATTCATGAATGTTCATAACATTATTCATAATAGCCAAAAAGTAGAAATGGCCCAAATGTCCATCAACTGATAAATACACAAAATGTGATAGAGCCATACAATTAAATATTCTACAATAAAAAATGAACTATTGATACATGCTGCAACATAGATGAACACTGAAAACATCATGCTAATTGAAAGAAGTCAGATACAAAAGGCCACATATTGCATGAGTCCATTAAATGAAATGTCCAGAATAGGTAAATCCACAGAGACAGAAGGAAGTATATTAGTTGTGACCAGGAGGTGAGGTGAGGGAGAATTGAGGGGTGACTACAAATGGGCAGGGGTTTTCTTTTTGAGGTAATGAAATTATTCTGTAATTGGATGGTGATAATGATTGTGCAACTTTGTGAATATACTAAAAACTACTGAATCCTCCACCTTAAAAGGGTGTGAATTTTATGGAATATGGATTTTATCTCAAAAAGTTTAAATTGCAAATATATCATTTTAATAAAGACTGGAAGGAAATATGAAAAAAATTATAATAATTTGATTTGGTTTGAAAGTGACTTTCTTCATGTTTAAACATTCTGTAATTTTATTCTTCGATATGTAGAATTAAAAATAAAGTTTCAATATTATAGGTTATGAGAACTGGAGTCAGCACAGTTCTACCCTCAATGTGTAACACTGAACACAGCAAGCCAACAGCTATATCAATATAAGCCAAGGAGGGCTTGATGCTACATTTGGATCTAAACAAAATTAGAGACTTTGGCAGGGAAGCTTGAAGTCATTTTGCATCCCATATATACAAATGCTATAGTGAAGAACAAGCATTACATGTATCATCTGCTATAGATGACAAGGGCACATATGTCAGGAAACTTAAGTGCCATCTGCAAAGTAACTCATCTAATTATTCCAGTAATTACTAAATTGGAAATCAGATGGCTATGAAGTTCGGTCACATAGTTTATATTGAAAACTTCCTTAAAGTTAGACATATCTCTCACATCCCACTGGATAGCCCCATCTGCTGATTTTCAAGCAATGGTTCAAGAAGAAGATAGATCATACAGTGACATAAATATGGAAGTCTGCATGTCACACAGTCACTAGATGTTTTTAAATTTCATCCCATGGTTGTTGAAGAGGTTAAAAAAAGGCTAACCAGTTGCTGCCATTTGACTCACAAGAGCTAGAAATAAGAGAGGAAGCTGAAAGCTTATTTAACAAAATGGTAAGGAGGGGTTCAGAGTTAACTGAGCAATGACAATAGAAATCATTTAAAAATAAAGTTATAATTTCTCAGGAATAAACTCCCTTGGCATCAGTCTGAGAAACATGAGGAATCTCATTAAAAACATGAGGAAAGACTGAGGTAAATCTTAAACTCTACTCACTTATACAACCCGACCATCTTTGAGTATCTATCAACCTAAAAATACTCTTTTCAGAGATATAATTTCAATTTCATTCATCCCTGTAAAAGGCAGCATGACTTTGAAATTGTTTTTATGATGTTCTCAAGCATGGTCATCATCCCTGGCTTGAGCCTAAACTTGTTCACCTTAGAATTCTGGGATTAACCTAATGTAAAGCATAGTGATTATAGACAATCAGTACTATTAATAAACTTCAAAGCTGCTAAGAGTCTAGATATTAATTGTTCCTATCACAAAAAAAAATGATAACTGTGTGACATAACAGGTGGGTCAGCCAACAGCACAGTGGTAATCATATCGCAACACATAAATGTATCAAATCAACATGTTGTATACCTTAAACTTACACATTAGTATATGTCAATTATATCTCTATAAAAGTAAATTCAAAAGAGAATTCAGGATGCCTGATCATATCTACATCCTTCTCCAGGCATCCATCCACCTGAAGACTTGAGAAGCCTCCCAAGAAAGACAAAGAACAAGGTCAGAGTAGAGGTAAACTGAGTACAGCACAGGTGTGTACCAGTAACATTGACCCAAGCCAGGATTCTAGGGCAAGGAGGTGACAATAAGAGCTATTGTGTTAGATATCAGCAGCTTTGCAAAACAAGATGTTTTCAAAGGCAATTTTGGCACAATAAGAGTTGAGGGCTTTGACCTATAGTTTATGCTCAAACTTTCCTTGCAACTACCAAAAAGAAGGTAAGAAATGAAAAACTTTTAAGAGTTGGACACCAGTGTGCCAACTCCATATACAGCTACTTCAGTAAAAAATTTATTTATTTTTAAAAAATTTTTTAAGGTTTATTTATTTTTGAGAGAGAGAGAGAGAGAGAGAGAGAGAGAGAGAGAGAGAGAGAAAGTGTGAGCGGGGCAGGTGCAGAGAGAGGGAGACACAGAATCCAAAGCAGGCTCCAGGCTCTAAGCTGTCAGCACACAGCCCTACATAGGGCTTGAACCCACAGACCATGAGATCATGACCTGAGCTGAAGTCGGACGCTCAACTGATTGAGCCATCCAGGTGCCCCTCAGTGCACAAATTTAAAATATCTGTACAATTAGACTCATTTGTATCATTACCTGTGTTTTTACAACCAACTACAAAATTAAATAAATTGCTTTTAAAAATTAGCATAGAACAACTTAAACTGGGGCCTTTAATTTTCTTTTTTTCCTTTGGTAATGCTTCCATTACTAACAACAACAACAGAACGAAGTCTTTGATGCTTAGCATATTATTTTTCCAGTGTCTAAATTTAGGTCTAGTTATTATAACCTCAACAACCTTAATGGATAGTCAATCATTTTTCTAAAAATTTCTAGGACTATGAAATATAAAATATTTATAAAAATATTTAAAATATATATATTTAAAGAAAAATGGGTAGTTCCACTTAAATTTTCTTCCTGGTAATAGCTAACAAGGATATGTTAACTACATACTCAAACAAATTCTTTGGAAGGAAAAAAATAGACCTTTCAAAAAATGGCTTAATGAAACCTAAGTGAGATTTTAACATGTTCCAAAATAAAACATAGCAACATATGGAGTCACTAGCAACCAATCATTTTTCAAAACAGTCGAGAACACAGCATTTGGGGTATACATGGGGTGCTATCTTTAATATAATAATAAATGTGTGTTGAAATGTGTCCATCTCCTTCTGAGAATTACGTAACCTAACCTGTCTGCTTTACGTGCTTAAAATGTTAATTCTCCCATAGCATTCACACACACACACACACACACACACACACACACACACACACACACACACTTCTAGAAGCCAAGAATTATCAGCAAGCTTGCTTTCCTTTCCCTTAATGCTCAGATGGTTAGCTCAGAAGCAGCATTTAATGAAGAAAGTAGATGACGTGCACCAATCGGTCCACGAAGGGAACCTTTGAGATTCTTTCCACTTGTCTGATTTTCCCTAAACACTTCAACTATTCTCCACTGTCTCCAACCTCTCCATTTTCCCACATCCTCCCAGATGAGGGAGAGGATTGAAAAAAAGCAAAGGGAATTAGATAATGTTGATGGTTTAGAAGGTTACAGCCAACATTTTGGATTGTTGGGTTTTTAATGGCATGCATATATTGCTGAACTTAACTGAGCAATATATGGGCATTGTACAATTTATATGTCATTCGCCAAATAAAATCAATCAGCACGGATATCGTTCATTATAACTCTAACACAATGGAATTTAATATAATTATATGATAAAATTAGGAACATATGTCCAATTAAAGCATGTCATGTTGAAACATCAGAGAAAATACATGTATATCATTTTGGTGGAATAGTTGTTGAATCAGTGAGGCAATTTAGCTTTCAAGTAAAAAGAGAATATTTCTATAAATGAGAGAAATTGAGAGACAAGTCTACTTCAGGCAGACAAAATATCAGAAGAAAGATAGCCAACTTTCTTCAAATCTCCAAAACAAATGCATTTGGAAAGCATTTGGAGTGAAATATAATTTTGATTTGTTTATAACTTCTTTATTTTCCACTCACAGAACACTGCCCACACAGTGAGACTGGAATTTTAACAAAATTGTTTTTTACCAATCCAATACCCTCAAAAAAATTTTTCCCTGAAGTCTAGTACAGTTAAATATTTTTAAAGATTATTGTAAAGACTTCATTAAGCTTTATAATATCTCTATAAAAGTAAATTCAAAAAAGAATTCAGGATGCCTGAGCATGTCTACATCCTTCTCCAGGCATCCATCCACCTGAGGACTTGAAAGCCTCCCAGGAAAGACAGCAAACAAGGTCAGAGGTAAACTGAGTATAGCTTTTGACCCCAAAAAGTAGTATGCAGAGCTTTATGCTCAAGGACTAAGCAGCATATGAGAAATTCAGAAATAGGAAGATTTAAGGGTCCTTTAAATGCCCAATTTCTCAAACAATGTATTTTTGTCTATCCATCCACAGAGATACAAGTTCACTTTGTTACTAAAAATTAGCTGAGAACACTCAAAATCTACTGACATTTCAGATAATATAACAGTAAAATCAATTATCTGGAATTAGTATCCCTGTCTAAAGTTCAGACCACATGCAACCACTTAGGTATCAACACTGAACAAAATTATCATTGTATTCAAATAAAATAGGTGCCTTTTACCTATTCTAGTTCCTCAGTAGAAAAATAGAAGTTTCTCTGGAATTAATTTCTGAATAGAACCCCTTTCCAAAACAGATGGGATTCTAATCAATTCTCATATTTCTCTACTAGAAGCATTTACTGGTTCTTTTTAATTACCAAAAAAAAAAAAAAAAAAAAAAAGGAAAAAAGAAAAAAAAAAAGCACCAGCATAAATTGTCTGTTTTACTGTCTGTGCTAATTTCATTTCATTATATCCTTGGAGTAAGCTATTATTTTCCCACTGGTTCCCATGGCATTCTTCATTATCAGCTGCTAATTGTCTAGCATTCACATAGGACTGTGAACCAAGTAGGCTGCTGCGTGGGCTGAAGTTCCAGGGGAAGTTGAACAGCAAAAGGATTCTGCATCGTTATTATTGTGACACATTAGAAAGTTTCCACCCACTTACGTGCCCACATCACTCCACTGCATAGCGTCCCTACCCAGAAGGGCTGTGCATTGAAGCATGGGAGGCCATCTGCACTAGGCATTCCACTTGGTAATTATGGCACATCAAGGGAAGATTACATGGGGTCAAACTGTGGTAGGCATGAAAGCCAGAGGTCTGGCTCCACGTGGTAGGCATGTATATTGATCTTAAAACACAACTATGTCAGGTTCCTCTAAAAGGGTTCCTTTACTCTCAACCTTGAGTCTAAGTATCTGACTCATCCCAATTACTCCCTCAAACCTCTCCCTATTTACCCTTTCAAAATCAAGGCCAATTTAGAGGTTTAAACATTTTTTGAAAGATGCAAAAATGTCAGAGATTTTTAAGTAGGTTTTGAGACGCACTGCTCCTTGACATTATTCCCAATGGAGGCTTGGATATCTGGAGCTAATTACACTTGACCTTATAAATTCAGAATGTGCCAAACAAAAGCTATTAGGAGAGTCAAAACAACATGCAACATTTTACACATTTGGGTCAAGAGGGATTTGTGAAAGTCTCTTAATTAGCAAAGCAAACAAGGACTGTAAAAGTGGGGCTTTGAGGCACAGAAGATAGTGCTTTTATTCCACTGCTTTGCAGGCACCATGTTGCAAAGACTTGTGGAACAAAGCTCTGGTTTCATAGCATGCTATGTGCTGATCACTATTACCAGGAAATTGTGCCTCTTGAGACACCGGTCTCTCCACCAGTCACTTGCTCACCGGAAGAGCTACCCTAACCAGATCGGAGTCGCAGGGAGATAAATTTCTTTCATGCATTACTGAAGATCATCTGATGCTGTGAAACATGAAAAGAGGTGAGGTGATGGGTTCAAGCTGAGCTTCAATTATTGGTACATCCGAGTGAGACCACCACAGTCCAAATACTACTCCAGGGTTTAAGAATATGATATTTAGCATTTACCACAAGATGCTCAGAATCTTGAAGACTAGTTCACTGTAATTAAATCAGCCAGAGGCAAAATGCACGAAGGCAGAGTAGAAGCAAAAAAAAAGCTTTTGGCCCTGAGTTAGGAGGTTCAGATCCAGCGCTATACTACCTAACTCTATAACCCAGGATGATGTGAGGTCCTGAGGGCAGGACTGTGTGACATCTATGTGATTTTCTGTCAATAAGATATGTGATATATCAGGACACCATTTTTTTTTATTATAATGGTTATTCCCAGCCCAGGAACTAGAACCAACTTTGTATCTATAGAACTACAATCAATCTTGGGTAGCTCAGTTGGTGGAGCGACCGACTCTTGATTTCAGCTCCGATCATGATCTCACAGTTTGTGAGATCGAACCCCACGTTGGGCTCTGTGTTAACAGCACAGAGCCTGCTTAGGATTCTCTCTCCTTCTCTCTCTGCCCCTCCCCCCACCTCAAGTGAAATAAACTTTAAAAAAAGGAATATAGTCAATCTTCTATTTGGTGTGGCTCCACTTAAAATGAAATTATAGGTCAAAGGGTTGCCTGCTGAGCAATGAAAAAAGAACATGCAAAATGGGGTTTTCCTGAAGTCTATTTCCACCCCCACCATGAGGTAAATTACTTAAGTACCTTCTCCCAAGGACACTCTTGCTCAGATCTCAGAATGGTCATTAAAAATCAGAATACCCAGACCTCTGGGCAGAGTTAGAACCCACATCACACATCTTTATTCTTCAACTTTTCTTTCTACATGCCTAAATCATCACTAGAATTTTGATTTAGGATTCTCTTCTTATCACTTTACCTACTCTCTCAGAGTTCCACTTCTCTGCTCACCTCTCAGAGTTTTTTATTCTTTAAGATTCTGTGTTTGGGTCCCATTCCTACTTTAAAAGCATTCCTTCAGATATCTTGTGTATTCTCATGGCTGCAGCCGTCACTGAGGGTTAACAAGTATGTGCCTATAAGCTGAAACTCTAATCTGACACATATCTCTCTTCCAGGATGTCCTGTAGGAATTCCCAAAATTATCAAGCCTAGTATTTAACTCAGTATCCTTTTCAAAAGTCTTCTGAAACCTCTAAAGTCCTCACCATTCTATTCTTAAGGTAGTGCTTGAGTCAGACTCTTACTAGGCAGAACCTCTACAAAGATTCCAAATTGAATCTATTTTCCTTCTCCTTCCCTCCCTCCTTCCTTCCTTGTTTTTTTTTTAAGCCTAGTTCAAAATTTCAACTGTTTAATTTCTTAAAAATATAATTTGGGTCTCTGGTGAAGAGGACTTAGCTGGACTAAGTTACTTTAATAAACTTACAGGATAGTGTGGTTCAGACTGAGGTCATTTGATGAACATAGCTGAACACTGATTATTACACACACACACACACACACACACACACACACACACACCTAGGCTGAATACTGCCAGATCCCTTCTCCCCCCCCCCCAATGCCAACCCATTCTACTACCCCATAACAGGGTTAGCCATATGAACCACAGACCTACAGTCATGCATAAAAGATTCTAGGACTCTCTACCACCTCAGGATTAAAGTTCAAACTATTACCATAACATTTGAGACCCCTTCCAACTCAGCCCCAAACCATCTTTTTAGTCTACTACCCCATAACAGGGTTAGCCATATGAACCACAGACCTACAGTCATGCGTAAAAGATTCTAGGACTCTCCACCACCTCAAGATTAAAGTTCAAACTATTACCATAACATTTGAGACCCTTTCCAACTCAGCCCCAAACCACCATTTTAGTCTGGCTTATCAAGCATACCTCCCAGATACACCATGCTTGGCTTTACCAGATAGATATTCACTATTCTCTAAACTTGCATGTATTTTCAAACCTCTGCATGTTTCCTCCAGGTAATCCCTCTCCCTGGAATGACCTTTTCCAATAGGCAAAGTCCTGCTCGTCTTAAGGACCCACTGGAAAGACAACTCTTCTGCAAAGCCTATCCCTTTCTCACCAGGCAGGCTATATAACTGTGCACTTGGCGCAGTGCTTGATCTTGATATCTAACTCATGTCTAACATCATTATTTGTTTAGTCTAGCTGTGATTTCCCCCTAGACTGTAAATTTACTGAAACTAGAGATGGTGTCTGCTTATTCATCTTTATATTCCTGATGCCTACTCATAATAGATCCATAATGCATGCTAACTTAATTAAATTAAAAAGTGTAACCTCCAAGATTATGTTTTATCTTAAATTACTGGTGGGTTCATTGCATATAAACGATAACTGAATTAGAGTATGGAATGAGGTTAGTCTCTGGAAGACTGCTTACAAAAACGAATCCTGTGCATGGTATATCCTATTAGCTCCAACAAGCTGCTCTCGTATTATGCTTTAGGCCCATCAGTGTTTCAGGGCCTGCAGAATCCTAGCAAATGTGCAGGCTGCAAAAATTATTATCTTAAAACTGTTGATTTAGAAATAACCCTGAAGGGCACTGATTCAACCCTTCATGTTACAAAAATAAAGGCTAAATTCCAAACAGGCCAAGATATCCACTCCAAACACCCAACAATATGGTGGCAGAGCTGAGACCAGAGCTCGGGATTTCCTGTGCGTTCTGACAGTTCTGATTTCACCTCTCTCTGCTGCTTCTCCTTGAAATCCTCTTACAGAATCACAGCATCTTTGCAGTAGTGCCCTTCTCCCCACCAAGAACCTCCTACATCTCACTCAGGGAAGGAATCCAGTATATACCAACTCTGATTGACAACCATCAGCATCTGCTTGAACACTGCTGATGGCCAGGAAGCTCACTACTTGGCCAAGAAACCCATTCCTTCTTTGTTCATATCTTCTAGGTAGACATTCTTCTTCACAGAGAAAGGCAGTATCAACCCTGGCAATGCTGAAGACAGCACTTAGGCCTCCCAAACTTATACTCTAACCTAATGAATTCTAAGTTTCTTCAACCATTCCTCAAAACATATAATTGTAACTCTGCAATTTTACTTGTTGCCCTCCTCCCCACAGAATGTGAGATGGCCCTATACAATTTTTGGTTTTGAAAAACAACAGAAATGAAGCTTTTAAAAAATTGCCCTTTGATGCCTCTGATTTTCTTTTTCAATACAAATTGTCATTTCCTTCAGCTCTACACAATGTCTGAACAGTAATATGCAGGACCCATCAACAGAAAACATTACCTGATTTTGAACCAATTTATATTTTGTAGACTTGTAAGGAGGATAAACTATAAGCATTATGCAAATATATAGAAAAAAACTTTAGTCCCACAATATCCTGGAATATAAGCAAATCAAACCAAAACTTCTCAGAATGCATTAAAACATCTCAAGACATTCTCTCCAATTTTTCTCCTTTCAACTCCCATCCCAGGTTTAAGAAAGCATTCACTGAAATATCAATTCAAAACCAAAAAAATATTCTGTACATATCTTTGATAAGATTGCAACTACCTAAACTCCCACAGAGATTCTGTTTCAGAATCCTGCTGTGAGTACAAAAACAGAAGAGGAAATTTATCTCTCAACTTATCTAACATCTCTCCCAGCTGAACTTTCATTATTTAAACCTAGTGGAGTCCCATTTTGATAACACCACTGAGATCGCCACTGAAGAGAGTAAAGATTGAATACAGCCTGTTCTCCCACACGTAAAACCAACCTGTTTACTGAGCACCCACTCATGACTGCATTGGATTCTGAACCCCAGGAAGTTTAATAAAGATTTTCAAGGAAGGCTTCACTCATGGAAAATGTATTTTACACAAAATGAGACTTGAAGAAGGGGATATAAAGATCAATTGTTGTAAAATGAGAAAAAATTTTAAAGGAGGTTGAGTGACTTAGCAAGAAACATTCCAATAACTTGCTTTTAAAACAGCCCATTTTCTATAAGCAATACTTTATCTTATTAACAGTTCTAAAATAAAAATAAGACCAATATCTGAAATGTGTAATTTATATAATATGCCTTGTCAAACTACAGGAAGGTAGTGTGCTCTGGCCAATTTTTTGAACATCTTTAACATTGGTAAATAAATTAGTTTGATTGATGAGTAATATTTTTGTACATATGGCCAAAGAAGCCTTGCTTGGCAAAGGCAAGGAAACTCTTCTGCCCTTGGATGAATTTCATTTGGCTCCAGATATTTTCTGAAAGGCTTGTTGACTTGTATTTAAATATCATCTTTATGATAAATCATTTCAATTGTCCTGACTAGAAATTAAGGGCCTGCCCTACACCTCACTGAGATAGATGCATTAGCACTTGCTGTGGGGAAAGGGGCACATTTGTAGCCTTGGTAATGGGGCCCTCCTCTTGGGGGAGAGCTGGAGACTGGGAAGGAGGCACTAAATGAGCCACAGAGCTAAGAAGAAATAAAGGGAGATTCTGTTTAACTAGTTAAGATGGAAGCCACAGGCTGAGCAAGAGGTGCCGAGCAGGAGGCTCTACCCTGTGGAAGCAGGAGCATGTTGGAGGAAGGAAGAAAGATAAAGAACTTGTCACAAAGTCATTAGGGATTACAAAATCAATCTCGGATTTCAGGGAAGAACAAGGTTAAGAATGCAGAATTCAAAGATTAAAACGGTCACCCTTTGCCCAAGGCAATGAGCAATCTCAAGAGTGAAGACACTGGTGTATACCTGAATTAGTACTCATTTGTACATGAGTTTGTGCCTTGATGGTAAAGCTATGAATCTTGGAGCTCTTAAGGACCCTGTGATTATGGAGTGTCTCACTAGGGGTCCACTAGGGGCCACTTACTGACTTACAAGGTCCCCAGCAGAAGTCTGCCCAAGAAGAAGAGGAGCTGGTGTTTGCATACCAGGACTGTGATCATGCAGAAGCCTGTTCAAACTGAAAAAGGCATTGAACCTTACCTTCACCAACAGAGATGTGTGCCCTGCAGACCCCAACTAAGATGAGAAGAAGAGCTACCCCTCCCCATTGTGACAGACCATTCCAAACTTTTCCTTCGATCATAAAAGTCTGCTGGGTTTAAAAAGGTGGTACTACTGCAAAGGAAAAGGGCAAATGTCTCTGCTATGGCCTGAGCAGCACCACCTTTTTGTGGAAACTCCAAGGGCTCATGATTGGCTACATAGGGAACTGCTCTCCTGGCCTGAGCAGAAGGCAAAGGCTCAAGCAGAGCCTGTTTGGGACTGTGCCAGCAGAACTGCCCCCAAGACAAGCACAATTTATAGACCTTGTCAACTACTTCTGCTTATCATTCTAATAAACGGACAGCTGGTCTGAGGAGGATTCCAGGGAAGCCTGCCCACCCCTGCCTGGGTTACAAAAGGGAAGCCTGGTAGGGGGGAAATGTAGAAAGAGCCAAACAAGATCTGAATCTCCAAGGAAGCTACTCAGAACAAAGGCAAGCAAAATAATAATTATTACAGTTTACACTCACATGGCATTTACTATGTGCCAGGCACTTTACACTCATTTAAATCTCACAGTCCTCTGAGGTCAGAACTATTATTATCCTCACTTAACACATGAGAAAAAAACTGAGGTTTGGAGAGTAACATATCCAAAGTTGCAGAGGACAAAGTGTCAGAGCCAGGATTTGACCCTGGTAGTCTGTCTGGAGCCCCCAGTTCTAATCATTTCACTCATTATGGGTTTTTTCAGGCTAGAATGAAATAAACACTGTCAGCAGGGGCTCAGGTGACTATGAAAAAAAGCAGTTTGGGCCCAAGGTCCCAAGTAGAATGAGAATTTAGACGCGAGGACATAGGGACCTGAGGCCCCAGCCTCAGCCAGCTGATGGGAACAGAGAACACTAGAAATAAAGAGAAGGTCATCTCAGAGGTAGAGGTGAGAGAAGTCAGAAACAAGTACTAGTCCTGAAAGGCAGACATTTATGAAAACTCTGTAGCTGTACCTTAATGCATCTGTTTATTTTATATATTCCAATTCTCTTCAGAGATTCCATCCCATCGTTATAAAAAATTATCATGCACATAAACAGACGACTGGAATAAATGTGGTAAGAAACTAGCATTGCCAGAGAAGTTAAAATGAAAACAAAAAAAGGAGAAAGGCTGCTAATCCTAAAATTGGGAGTTGAAAATCCCCCAGATGACATCAGCCTACATTGTCCTAGAAAAGGATGACAGAAAGCTGGCTCGGGAAACTTCTGTTTGGAGATGTCCATTTTAGCACAAGGAACAGAGAGCAAGAGCCTGGATAAGGGGTCAGGGAAGATGCTTGGCCTTGGTCTTCCTGCTGCTCCTCATCTTTTTCGTCCATAGGTGCTATTATAGATTGAATTGTGTTCCCCCAAAATTCATGTTGAATTCTTAACCCCCAGTACCTCAGACTGTGACCATGTTTGGAGATAAGGTCTTTAAAGAGGTAATTAAGTTCAAACGATGTCTTGTGGCTGGGCCCTAACCACCTAGTCGATGTCTTTATGAGAGGAGGAGATCCAAACATAGGCATGTGTGTGCACAAAGAAAAGACCATGTGAAGACAAGGGGAGAAGATGGTCATCTAAAAGCCAAGGACAGAAGCTTCAGAATGAAAACAACCCTGTGGACATCTTGCTCAGGGACTTCTATTCTCCAGAACTCTATAAAAATACATTTCCATTGTTGAAGCCACCTCAGGTGTGGTACTTGTTATGGCAGCCATAAGGGACTAGTACAGGTGTCTTCCCTTGAACCACACATGTACATGAGAGAATTATTAGCTGTCTTACTGAATAAACATGTATCTGTTCCCGACCCTAAAACAGACTGACAATCAGAGGAGAAAATGACTGAAGTCCCTGCAGGCTTCTGCAGCCAAGTTGCCAAGCACAAAGACCCCTCAGTTTGTGTATTTTATGTATCTCTTACGAACTACCTACCACAAAGTGTCTTTAGATTCTGTTTCAATGCTCTCACGGTCCCCTAATTCTTCCTTAACACTACACCAGATTCATCCTCACCAAGTACTATTTGTACCATGTTGCTCTCACTCAACTTGTGTTAACGGTAGCTCCTGTGCTACAAGAGAAAGCCTAAATTCCTCTTTAAACTATATGTGGTCCAACTGCAAGCAAACTTCCCAAGTTTATCCCACTGTATCCCCAAGGGAAACTCATAGTTCAACAAAATTAGCATCCTTAACTCACTTCCTCTGGGCAGAATGGTCTTGTCCACTACCAGGCCTCTGACCCTATAACCCAACTTCTTCCTAAGAATGCCTTCCTACTCCAAGTCCCCTCTTACATGTCTCCCTCCAACCAACTATGAAGATGAACTGTATAGCATTTCCACACCACCTACATGATGACCATTTAATACCCGGCAAGCTAAGCAGCCTTTTATAGCTAAAGCATTTCCGCATCGTAAAGAACTTGAAAGTAAGGCTGGCACTCTCTACCCTGCCTCATCCCCAGTCTCATAAAGCATCTGTCATGGTGCTTGAGTAGAGTACCATTCACTAAACACCAGGGAAGGGGGTGAGAGGAAAATGTGTGAAGAGAGAGTCTGTAGCAGTTCTACCCTGTTTAAGCATCTTACTTCTTAAAAGTTTCTTTAACTTTGGATACTAAGCTTACAGGCTAAATGTGTGTGATCTCCACCCTTCAAGTTTCCTCCCTGTAATACCGTGTGTGTGTGTGTGTGTGTGTGTGTGTGTGTGTGTGTGTGTGTGTGTAAGAGACAGAGAGGGAGGGAGGGAGGGAGGGAATGAGGAAGGGAGAGAGAGAGACAGAGAGAGAGAGAGAGACAGAGAGAGAGAGAAGAGAGGAGGCAGCTCCAAAGAGGCATCAGATGAAAATATGAGTGGGTGTTCCTCACTGCAGCACAACATCCTCCAAGGCAGGACACTCATATGTCAGGCTTAACCTCCCCCCTCCACCACCACCTGTGCAAGCAGGTGATGGATGGAGTTCTGTGAGTGAATGGATTCTAAGCTTGCCCATAAACATGACTCTGGAGTTTCCCACTGTTGCAGCAAGGAGGAGTTTCCATTCTCCCTTTTTTCCTCCAGTTCTCTGGACTAAAAAGCCAAAAGCCGCCTCACATCTGGGGAGTCTGGTACCAAATATGAATTTCCACTTATGCCTTTGAAACCATACTCCTACTGGGAACTCCCAATATTCACCAGGTCTGCGTGGAAAGGCAGAAGAGGGCTTCCTGACCATCTAAAGTAGGTGTGTGCCAAGATAATTACCTTGACTGGCCCTGAGGTCATCAACAACTTTCTCAGCATATGCTTCAGTGATTTTAACCAAAAGAGCAAGAGAGGTAGAACACAGGTAGGAGTTGACAACATTTAAATAAAATCTAAAAGCTAAGTAAGTCTTACAGCTCTCAAGTCTCTTACTTTCAGGAGACTTCCCTTCATGAGTGGCAAGGTAAGGAAATTAGTCGTCTCCTGAGACAAAGGATCACGTTGACTTTTCTAGAACTTATTAAATCACTTCACTCTGTTAAGTAAGCAGAGAAAAAAGCTACAAACTGCCAGATATGGTTGCCATTAACACTGTGCTTGCTCCGGTGATTTTGAATGATAACCAACTTTGAAAATCATGATGGAATACTATTTCAAAACAACATGAGTCTAAAGCAAATGCAAACTTTGAAGCTCTTGCAAATGGAATCACAGAGACATCATGGCCCACTGGGAAGTCCCACCGAACCAGCAGCAAGGTGGGTGATAGCATTGTTCCTAGCTCACTCATTTCTGCTGGCTTTGTTGTCTATAAGACAAATGCATACTTCGGCTGGACAGCTGCTGAGGAGGCTTTTTTAGTGCCTCTAAATTCACCAATGGGAACACTTTGTTCAGATTTAACAAAACAAGGATGTGCAGGTACACCTTGTGACATGAGGTAGAATGCTGCTATTTTTAGGAAACCTGAAAACAGGCTGAATTGTCACAGGAAGGGAACATGCCAGGCCCAGCAGCCTGAGGGTAACAGAAAGATGCCAGGAACGGTGGCCAGACGTATGACCCCACTCCCCAGGATACTGAGCCACCATCCTGTGCCACTATCCTCTGCCTTCTGAACAGCTGAAACTGTGGCTATAAGAGCACAGAAAGGGAAGAGATGGAGCAGGGAGCAGAGGGGATGGCCACAGGACAAGTGGGGTAGGGGGAGAAAACAAGTGAGAGGGAGGGAGGGAGGGGAGGAGGAGAAGATAGAAACTGTAGCAACATCAGTATTTCTTCAAATGCAAACTCTTTAGTGGATCTCAGGGGCAATATGGCAGGACCGCACCTGCCTCACCCCTAGTCAAAACGCCAAGTGTTCTCTGCCATTGCCACTGGACTATCAGGAAACATGTTATTTGCCTTGTGAAGCTGGGAGTCGCCACCTTTGGTTGACAGTACAGTGCTCTACCCTACCCATCCCTGAACAGCCAGAACAAATTTAGCATGATCTGCTGTCAACTTTGTCACTTACACTAAACCATAGTTACCAGTGCTCTTCTGTTTGCTAGGAAATCATGGCAGGAAATGAGGAGTCCTTGCGCATTACTATGGAAACCCTATAACTTCCACTAGAAACCATGAAAAAAGGCAGCACATAACCCCATTCTGACTTTCAATCATGAATCTCTCCTAGGAAAAAAGCTGAAAATTAGATGGATTCATTCTGAGTTCCCTTTTCCCTTCAAACACATGGGATTTAGATAAGCTCTTAAAGCAAACTGTGATTCATATAATAATATGTAAACTGGTCTCAAATCTCAGAGGCTTTCTCTAAAGAAGATTCTGATAATTAAAACGTTCCTGCACATCTCAAATTCCATTAAAGCAATATAGTTAAATAAAGGCTCTTCCGGTGAAAATATTTCTAAGCTCTGGTCAAAGGGCCAGAATATTTGTGCCCTTTGCTCAATTTATTAAAACAGTAACAATTATGAAAAGTGTAATACTAAGAACGTGTATAACAAATGTTCTCCTATGTCATTGTTAAGGGTTTTTAAAAGCCATTCAAAAGAATTTGTATTTAGAAAGCACCTACTATGTGCTCACCATGATATGAAGAAAGATTAAGAACAAACTAAGCACAATTATTATCAGAAACATCTTTCTAAGTCTATTGATTTAGGGTCCATATGTGACATATTCAAATTTTTTTTAACATTTATTTATTTTTGAGACAGAGAGACAGAGTATGAACAGGGGAGGGGCAGAGAGAGAGGGAGACACAGAATCCGAAACGGGCTCCAGGCTCCAAGCTGTCAGGACAGAGCCCGACGCGGGGCTCGAACTCACGGACAGTGAGATCATGACCTGAGCCGAAGTCAGATGCTCAACCTACTGAGCCACCCAGGTGCCCCCATATGTGACATATTCGAGTGAAGGTTTCAAATTCACAGTCCAAGCACCTTCCTAATGAAACTCCTTGTTGAAGGAAAACTAACATTCATCACGCTTCTAATGTGTGCCAACCCTACCCTTACAGTATCACGTGGTCCAGTCCACCTTGACCCCCCCCCCCACCTCCACCAACAACCTCACTAGATTGGTTTCATTACCATCAGTTACACAGATCATGACACACAAGCTTAGTGAGATGGGAGTGATCTGCCTGCTGGTCACAAAGGCCTGGTCAACTGGAGAACTATGACAAGGCCAGCACCAGCAATGAAGGGGTAGGGTTTTCCCTATCAACAACAGAATCCTATTCTGGCTAAAAAGTAAACCAGACTTTGATGAAAAGATATCCAAAGTCCACAGATTAGAAAGAAAAGGGAACAATAACATGGAAAAACAGTGAGAGCAGTTTGGGCATGTGGACAGGACAGGATAGGGAACTGCTATCAATGCAAATAAGCTTTGATTATTGTGGGGCTCTGAGTATCTGCTGGTGGGACACACAGACCTCTTAGCTGGGGGAGCTACTTAATACAAAGTACCACCCAAACTATCTGCAATGGGTAGTGGTGACTCCCTCAGGCAAAATTAAGAGGAAAGAAGGAATGGACGGTGGGCAAGCGAAAGTCTTCTTTCACTGAACAGTGTTAGGGTTCACTACAGGAAAACTGTTGTAATTTGCCTAGGCTACACAGTTTTAAACTCTAGTAGGTATATTAAAGGTCCATTCTGCTTATCACAGATGAATTAAACAGAGCAGAGTTGGCTTCAAGCCACTGAGTTTTAGATAGGAAAGAAACCTCAGAGGTCAATCAGAACAATTCTATCACTTTACAGATGAGGAAAGAGAACTTGTGCAAGGTTGTACAAGCAAATTAGTGGGAGAATCAGGAAAACTGAGCTTGCCTCAGTCCCAAGCCAATCTCTGTCCACTATGCTGCATCCCATGCTGCAGGGTCATCTCCTTGGCACCTGGTGCAATGCAGCTTGATGCATTCTACAGTACATTTTACCCACCAGTGTAGTCCCAAACCAGACCTCTTCCTGTAGTTTCCTTTGCATAACCATGCCTCAAGTCTGTAGCAACATGGCAGCTTTAGGATTGAAATGTTCATAAAGTGTTCCATGTTTTCAGTCATTAGAGGGTTTTTCTCACACTGATTCTCCAGTTTGAAAAAAGATTTTAGATAACTAATATTTAATGAGCACTTGCTGATTTTCTGGGTACTTTTTAAAGATATTTACATAGAGGCACATGAGAAGGGAAGCTCAGAATTGTTTGAAGAAATAGAAAATCAGAAACTACCTAAATATCAAACATTGAAAGAAGGGTTGAACCAGACCAAAATATATCTATGTGAATTTTTTAAAAGATTATGCAATCATTAGAGTTATTATAGGCATGGAAATACCTCATGATACATAGTCGAATGAAAAATTTATACAGGCAAAGTATATGCAGCAAAATACCATGTTTCTACAAAAACAACAGCGATGCACATATATGAATGCATGCACATATATGGGCACACATATGTACATATATATGCACATGCACACATACATACACACATATAAAATGTGCACCAAAATGTTAATTTGAGGGTTGTGAGAATGAAATACAGGTGATTTTTAAAATTTTCTCCTTATTTTGTATCTTTATAATTTTTCTGCTATAGAAATTTACTTTTACCTCAAATTGAAAATGAGAGCCAAATCATAAGAGACTCTTAAAAACTGAGAACAAACTGAGGGTTGATGGGGGGTGGGAGGGAGGGGAGGGTGGGTGATGGGTACTGAGGAGGGCACCTTTTGGGATGAGCACTGGGTGTTGTATGGAAACCAATTTGACAATAAACTTCATATATTGAAAAAAAAAAGAAAGAAAATAGTTTTTTCTAATGTTCAAATGATTGGCCATGTAAGCAATCCTAGAAATGTCTGATAACCTAAATTTCACTGTCCACACTGAACCAACCCACAAAAAACAGGTCCAGGTCCCCGGAGTCTAAGGAACTGCAGATTCCCACACACAACCAGGTGTTTTTGCTGGGTAAGGACCACACAGTAGGCACACACTTTCCTCAGAGCACAGGCAAGAAGGCAACGGTGGGACTTCCTACCCTGAAAAGGCCAACTTTGTTTTGTTTTTCCCAACACCTCCTTTGTTTCAGGGTCCATGGGCTGGTTAGAGTAGTTTTCACACCTTAGATTTTCAAGAGAAAATAACTTCATTATATGTTCCCACATCTAGGGACGGGGGTGGAAAGGTGGGAAAACAGGATGAAAAAGACAAGTTTGGTGGCTCCAACTGTCAATGATTTTCCTTTGTAATTTTAGAGACACAGAGTGATAGTCCTTGCTCCAGATTCAGGTGCCCTCTTTCCAAAGCCAGAATCTTTGTGAAAGCAAACAATGAGAAAGGAGCTTTGTGGCCTGTCCCTTTGCCTTCACCCAGCTCTCATCTCTGTCAGGCAGCATGTTGATGTAACTGTCAAACACTAAGCAGCACATCTTTCAAGAGGCTCCACAGACCACTCCATAAACCAAAAAAGGAATATAACAAACAAGTGGCTGAAAGCTTTGTGTTGCCATAGCAACTAGACTTGCTTCCCTACACTCACAGGGTAAAAACTATTCCACCAAAAAAGAGAATGCAACTAATAAACTTGATATTTTATTAATGCTTCTGTACATGCCAGGTCAGTGTTTCCAGAGACAACCACAGCCAATGCCAACTACCAACCATGTCGAAACTGCCTGGGCTTGGAAGTCTGGGCTTGGTAGGCTTTGGTCGTTCATGTTGAGTGAGCAGAGATGTCACGCTGGTCCACTCAGCAGACATTTATGGGACTCACACTTCACCACATAAGGAGACTTCCATACTGCATAACATGCGGCAACTGTGTACATGAGTCATAGTAGCTCAAGTTCATGAGTAAATAAGGTCTGGAGTAAAAATGAGACAGGGGAGCTCAGGGAGATAAGAGGGTCTGTGTTTCCTCCATACCAAGTTTCCTTTACAGACTCCTGCAAGAGACCAGAAGTCTATAAAAACAGGTGGGGGCCATGATTCCACCCTTGGTTTCTGGCAGCTGAGGTGCTGGGAAAGGGGAGGCCAACCCACACACTTTTCTGAGTAGGAATGGCACCAATCCTCTGGAGAGAGGACAGGAGGATGTCTCAGTTACAAAGGAGCTGGGTGTGCTGGCTAGTGACCACAGCTCCCAGTCTGTGTTCAACTGGTTAAAGCAGTGCCCACCTTCAATGTAAAACAATCCTCTTGTCACCTTTGATGTCATGCTCTCTAGCCCTGCCATATATCCAGAAGATGTCAAGAGCATGAAGGTCAACTGGATGAAAGAACACCGCTGGTGGCAGCGCAAACTGGTGCGATTTTCCTGGAGGGCAGTTTTGTGATACGTATCAAACACCATAAAAATTGCAGAGTCTCTGACCCAGGTATTACATTCTAAGAATTTACCAAGGAAATAATCATAGGTATGCATGATGATACTGAAAAGATATTAGTTGCAGTGCTGTTCATAATAGAGAAGAATTGGAAACAAAAGTTCAATAACATGTGAAAGGTGTTAAATGAAGTTTAAAGCAGCCACACAAAGGAATTCTGTGCATCCATTAAAAGGGCTGCAAGAAAAATGTTCAGACTACACTAAGTCAAAAGTTTCCAAATATGTGAAATATCCTTTTTAAAAAATATAGATGCAGACATAGAAATAACTAGGAAGTCACACATCAAAATAATAACAGTGGTCTTCGCGGGATATATTTTTTTAATTCATCAAATTGATCATAACAAAATGCTATAATGTAACTTAAAACCAATAGAAGCTTAAAAAAGAAAAGACAGCATATGTGTTTGCTTCATCCTGTTCCCAGAAAGGGATGTATAAAACTAAAAATCAGTTGATTACCTTAGTTTTATCTCCTCAAATTGAAAATCATGAATTGTACCACAATGCTGAAAATGGGCTGTTTGCATTTATTCATTAAACACTGACTCATTGCCTCCTATGTACCAAGTGTTGAGACACTGAGTAAACAAAGACAATGCAGAGGTGGTGGGACCATCAAACAGTTCTAAAGACCAGGGAGTAACATCAGCTCTGCAAGTAGACTGAGAATGGGGGCAAAAGAGAAGTAGGAAGGTCAGGGTATTAGTTTCCTTCCTATTGCTGCTTTAACAAGTTATTGCAAACTTAGTGACTTAAAACACAGATTTGTTATCTTCCAGTTCTGTAGGTCAAAAGTCCAAAAAGGGTCTCTCTGGGCCAAGATCAAGGTGTCAACAGAGCTGCCTTCCTTTCTGGAGGCTCTAGGGGAGAATTCGCTACCTTGTCTTCTGCTTCTAGAAGCAGCTTGGATTCCTTGGTGGATGGCCCTTTCTTTCCCCATCAGAGCCAGCAAGGGCAGATCAAGACCTCCAGGTGCACCACTCTGAGCTCCACTTCTGCTTCCCTCTTCTATTTGTGTGGACTTTTGTGATTATATTGGTCCCACCTGCATTATCCAGGCCACTCTCTGTATTTTATAAGGTCAGTTGATTAGCAACCTTAATTACCCTTTGTCATGGAACCTAACACATTCACAGGTTCTGGGGATTAGGATATGAACCTCTTGGGGAGGGGCGAGCATTATTCTGCCTATACAGCCAATTTAAAAATCATTACATTGATCCAAAGGAGAGCCTGAAGGATGGCAATAGCAATTCAAATAGGGTGGAAAAGGCAGTTCCATCAGATAGGAGGTTGAAACCTCCAAGGTTTGGTAGCCAATCAGAAATTGGGAGTGAGTTGGAGCCTAAGTGGCAGATGGAAGCTGTTACCACTCGCAAAGACAGGAAACACATGCAAGGGACCAGCTGACAGAGAAAGATAGCAATGTGGATGCATGTGGTACTTGAAGGACTCATGAGACGTGAGTAGACATTCCCAGTAGCATTTGGCTCTGTGAGCAGATGGTCTGGAAGGAGGTCTGGACTGGATAAAAAGAAGTGAGATACAGCAGCACAGAAAGCTCCTGGATGAAGCAAAAGAGATAAGCAGGGCAAACTGTCTGCTCTAGCATGAATCACATGGCAAGAAGTCTTTCTTTAGGATATCTTCACTTTGTACCCAGCGTCCACAGGTAAAGAATGTTAGATGTGAGCACTACACAGGGCAAGAAGGATTATTCCCAAGGTGGATTAACCAAGCTGGCCCCCTTCTCACTCAAGTAAATCCATAGGAAAAACTGCCTTATGTTTCCAGAAATTCTAAAGTACTCCTCTAAGTTAATGGCACCACATAACTGCTTTATATATAATTCAATCTGGTGAACTGAGTTCTACAAAGACTGTGGTATATTTTCAGAAGTCTTAACTATTTTCTTCAGAAAAAAAAAAAGAAAAGGGAAAAAAGGCAATTAAACAACATTTGAAAACATTTAAGATACCAGAAGTTTTAAATCACTCTTACAGCTAATTTGGGGAATGCTTTTTAGAAGTACTCATGGAGAAAACTAAGAAAACCCATTTGATCACCCAAAGCCACATTTCAGGCTTCTCATAACACATACTGACCAGGTACACAAATGCTCTATCAATGCAGTGGTAACATAAATCTAATATATTTCAGACGTGCCTTCGCTCTAAATCAGGGAGCACAGAAAAAAGAAAAAAAAGTGTTTAAAAAATAAAAAAGTATTGGTCGTATCAGTTTTGGTTTTGTCTAACTACTACTGAAGCAAATATTCTCCCCTGAAACATTTAAAGCCCAGAAGGAGGGATGTGGGTAATATTTAGATCCAGAGGGGTCCTAAGAGTGAATTCAACAGCCTCTTAAACATGAGGCCACTGAGGAAAAGAATTAATGACTTGCCCAAGGCCACTTTACCAATGGCCCAACTCCCAGGCTAGTCTTCCTCACATGGCCTCTGAATCTGTCTTTTTCACCTGCCCAGTACACATTCTCTTCTTCATACAACACACATATTTCATCTATTCCTGTCCATCTCACTGTATGAAATCATAGATACCTAGAATTTTCTTTCCTCATTTCATATCCACCACTCAAACCTCCAGTGACTCCAATAATGTTTGTCTGGTCTGCCAAACCTGAGAGGTTAGTGAGCAGGCTTGACTAGAAAACTAGTCACAGAATCTGCTCGGCCAGTTTTTTTTTTTTTTTATGTTTATTTATTTATTTTGAGAGAGAGAGAGAGAGAGAGAGAGAGAGAGAGCAAGCAGGGGAGGGGCAGAGAGGGAGAGAGAGAATCCCAAGCAGGCTCCATGCTGTCAGTGAAGAGCCCTATAAGGGGCTCAATCCCATGAACTGTGAGATCATGACCTAAGCCCAGATCAAGAGTCAGTCAGAGCCACCCAGGTGCCCCTGCTCTAACAGTTCTTACAGAGAGATACTGAGCACAGCTAGGAGAGATGGCTACATAACTAATAATCAGAAGTTTCTTCACTAGTAGTCTCTGAACCACTATTCTGTTGGGCCTCAGAATGGATAGAAAAGCAAAACTAAGCCACTGTTGAGCAGGCAAAGCAGCAAAAATTTGGTTAGCATGAGGATTTTTCATAGACATTTAGCAATGTTCTTCCTCCATGGTACAAAGTACTTCCCCACACTCACACACACACACTCACAGGTTGTCAGTAATGACTATGCACACAGGAAGTGTCAGGCTTCTGTCTATTAAATCGCCATTCTTCCTGCAGGAGACAGTGCTTCGACATGTGCTTTTATCCTTATTTATGTACTTATCCTCATTATCATGTTCCTGATAACAAGCTGTATTCTTTCTATACACTAGCCTCCAAAGAAAGCAATGCTCAGTTCTTAACCCAGGTTATTAAAAAAAAATAAACAGACCTCTCCAGTGTACCTTTGAATGGAGGAATGGCCAATATCTACAAACATGAGCCAATCTTACAGAAAAAAACCAGCTTTGCAAACTAGAACAAAATGTAATTGCCACCACCTTCTCCTGCCAATCCCGGGAAGAGTGGCCTTCTCACCTAGAAGTAAAAGATTCAGGTGTCCTCAAATGCCAAACCATGTTGTCGTCGGATTTCTGGGGACTATAGATCACTAATAATACACCTGGCTGGGTAATCAGACACATAGAAAGTAGGCTAAACAGAGGCTGTATCAAGGGCAAAGTCTGAAGGGCAAGTTTAAAACTTGACACAAGCAGAGAAGTGAAACTTTGGTTATATACTATCTTCCTACAAATTGCTGCATACTGAACAGTTTTCTAACACCTACTTCCCTTAGGGTCCCTGAATGTCCATTCCTATCTCCAGTGACAAGAGGGCAAAGCAATGCAGTCCTACTACAGCTCTGGTCAACTTCCTCTCTCTCCTTTCTGGCATCCCTCCACCTCCAGCCTCCATCTAGCTCCAACTCCTAACCTCCCTCTGTTTCCCATCACAGTCAGATGAATTAACATGACACAGATCCACCAGGGGTTAAACCCTCAGCAATCAAAAATTCCCAAATTAATTCAGAATAAAACATAATTTTAATAGATTAAATACCAATTTTACACCTTATGGTTCATATACTACTTTCAAAGAAAACCGTCCCCCTTCCCTTAAGACACCAATGTTAGCCCAAGAGTTGTTGACAACTCACCTGGCTCTGTGGAGCATTCACAACCACAAAGTAGGTTAAACCAGGTATGGTATTTCCTTGAGAAAGAGTTGATTCAGTAATTGCTTCAAGGCTACCTAAATATTCCTTGAAAATGCACCCATACTTCCCCTTCTTCTAACTCAAGGTTATTAATTTTTTCCTAATTCTAGGTCCTAATATCTTTTTACCCTCGTTGGAGTGAATAATGCACACTCCAACTGCACAAAACATCTCCCATCTAAAAGGGGTGAAGGAAATTTAGATGCTTATTTGAGTGTAAGAATCACCAAAGGAATGTTTGCTAAAGAGGAGGTAGAGAAACTGGTCTGACTCACCATGATAGCTACTGCAACCTTCTGCCTGACTCATTTAATAATTCTTTCTCAACTTCATAACCACCTGTTCAGTGGCATTATTAGTTCTCTCTTTATGAGCAAAATTATCTTCCTGATAAATTTGCTCCAAATTTTTATTCATTTCCTATTGAACCGTAAGTAACTATTCCCTTTAGGGAACAGATGTAATTTGCTGTCCTGGCTAAACTCAGACTCTGTCCATAAATATTTTGCTAATCATAAGAGTGCTTTGTTTCTCTCATTGGTGCCTACAGCCCCTACAATGAAACACAAGTTCAAGATCACAGCCAGGATTTTGATGGAGACAAAATACCTAGTCTCCCATGAATATCATAACATGGAAGCAAAATACATTATTTCCCAAATATTAATCACTCATTTCTTCACTGAATAGCTCTATAGAGCTTCAGGCTGAGATAAAGCCACACTTCCAGGAATTTAAGTCCTGGAGGATCACAGAAGGTCACAAGTAAAACTGAATCCAGGAAAAGTAACTGAGCTGTTACTCTGTGAAACAAATCAGGTGAAATTATGTGGCATGAAGGGCCATTATTGTTGAGTTGTAATAGATTTTAAATACTCCCACTTCATACAAAAGAAGTAATTTAAGTACAGCTGAGAAATTGTTATAGGATGTCTAATTAGTCTATTTTCCCTATGTATGAAAGAACTGGCATTTTATTTTCATACATACTTTTGAAAAAAGCATACAAACTCAGAGTTATAAGCCTCAGCACAGTGGTTCCAATCTCTGGAACTAAGAATCCCCTTCAAAACTGATAAAGGCTTTCAATTCTCTCCCAGAAGAGAAAAATACACAAACAAAATTTTGTAAATCCATTCATAGAATGTATTGGCATTCCCCTAAAATCCATCCCCATAAAACCTTCTGAGGTCCTCTGCTTCAGAGGTAATATCTGGCCCATGCTTAGGTCCACTTCTTCTATTAAGCAAACACAAAAACAATTCCTCTTTCACAATTACAGCTCTTCTAAAAATTGGTAGGTGCTCTCCTTGCAAGTGGCCTTCATCAGACATTATTTTTACACTCTTTTATTTTCCTGGTCACACTCATCTTTTCCCAAAGCATAGACAAAGAATGTTCTGAAAAATGAAATGGTATGCCTCAAACTGAATTAAGTTTCCCATCACTGGGAAGGTACAGAGACTGGATTCTCACTTGTTAGGGGTATGGTAGAGGGTATCCAAGAATCAGAAGGGGAATTGGAATACATATCCTCTGAAGTTCACTCCAATCTGAGATTTCATGATTAATTCATACTTTGATGCCTTCTATGTCTTTCACTGTGTGGCACTAAAGACTAAATACTATGTTTCCCATGAAGTTCAACCAGGAAAAGCATGTATTCTACTATCATTGTGCACATTAATTCGGGCAGGATCAACCTTATTTTACTTTCTAGCATCTGTTATCTCAATTTTTTGGAAGACACAACTTAAACTCCTACTGAGTCCTAAGTTAACTAAAACCCCTATATCTTCTACACATGTGCTGTTAAGTCACATCACCCACCATTGTTGACAATTCATTTATTCAATTTGCTCATTTAGGCAATATTCTTTCATTGATAGTCTAGTCAGTATTGAGGGAGAGAAAGTCTCTACCCTCATAAAGTATACACAATGGTGTTACACAATTTGAACCATGACTCTAGTCCTTGAATTTTCAAGTTTTCCACTCTTGTGAAATATCCACAATGATGAAGAAAAAACAACTCCTTTCCTTGAAGATAAAACACTAATCATACACAAGCCCTCACAGAGCTTTCAGATAACTCTTTCAGGACTTCACCTTCAAAGTGAGGAATTCTGACTCATTCACTTCAAGTGAAAAGTGAGAGGAATATAATCATTGCATCATAGACCATTAGAGGAAAATAAAGCAAAAATATGAAAGACAGCCATAATAAAGCCTAACCTTGAAATTTTCCTGAGAAGAGAACACATAGGAAAACTGTGCATAGGAAAACTATATTCTCCCAAAAATCCTGGAGAAGAATCCTTTATTTTTCATCTATTAATGACAATGGGTCTATGTAGTGCTAAATAGTTTCCGAAGTAATTCTGGAAAGTGTTTGTTTTCCACAATTTTAAATGCTGAGAATATAATTAGCTACTTAAATGCAAATGCTAATACATCAGTTTGTGTCCACAGTGAACACTCTTTGCACAACACATGATTTGATACTAATCTATGCCAAGATTTTCTTCCACAATCACAAATTAACTGAAAATGGCCACAGGAATTCCCTCTTTACTGCCAAAAAGCTCTTTTCAGGCTTAACACTTTCCAACCTACACAGGAGGACTCATCCCAGGTATAAAAAGCTGAGGGAAAAGAAAAGGAGGAAGGAAGAAAAGGGAACAATTGAAGAACATCTTACATCAGACACTATCCTAGGCTGTCATGCCAGAGACCACTACTTTTTCCTAATACCTATTTCCTCCTTCCTCCTTAGGAATAGAACCACCAATTAGCAACTGGGTGAATGGCAGTCCCAGAATAAAGATGGTATTTCTCAGCACTCCCAAAGGACAGATGAGGCCATATGACTAACGGTTGGCCAAGGAGATACTAACATCAGTCTTAAGATCAACTTTGAGGTGTGCTGAGAATCGTGAAACAAGAAGACAGAAGGAGCATGGGTCCCTGATGAACAAGAAGCCAACAATATGGCCCCAAACTAAACTACCTGTGGACCTTGTTTAGGTGAGATAGAAATAAACTTCTAACCTATTTAAGGCACTGTAATTTGGGGTTTTCTGTCACTTGTAGCTGAATTTAGGATATAGCAAACTTATTTATTACATGTAATATTTCTGTTAGGTAGATATTATCATTACCATTTTGCACAATAAAAAACTGAAGAATATTTTTGCTAGGTCCCTCATAAACAAAAGAATCCCATACATGAAAAGAAAAAATAGTAGCATAAGAAGCAAGCAGCACATCTTGGTGCAAAAGATAACAGCACTAACTAGATTGTCAAAGAATTTTTTTTACATAAAATATATATGATGGCATCCAAATATTACCTTGGCCTAAAAGTCTCAAATACCCTCAAATATTTTCAAAGACCCACAAATTGTTAGGGGTCCTTAGTGTTTTGGTTTAATCATCTCAATAAATAACCTTCACCCAAATGATCCCACCCTCTGTCTTCTTTATTCACTATATTCTTTTTTATCTCCCCAGGACCCTTAGCACAGTAGTAGGTATAACCAAAGGCATCAAAAAAAAAAAAAAAAAAAGCCATGTGAAGGAACTGTATAATATGCAAAAACCACCACCTCAAATTTTATTTCAAAACACTTTCAATGTCTTTATACCCCTTTCCCTCCATCCTGATTCAGTATGGACAGTGGTCTTTCATACACAACATTATAGAGGTATTAGCTTTGCTCGACTGAAATTTAACTTTTGAGAGAAACGTTCATTTCTCCAAACCAAAATATATTAATTATGGTCTTAATGAGGAATGTGGTCTGGGGCACCTGGGTGACTCAGGCAGTTGAGCAGCCGACTTCAGGTCAGGTCATAATTTTGCAGTTTGTGGGTTCAAGCCCTGCATCAGGCTCTCTGCTGTCAGCATGGAGCCTGCTTCGGATTCATTCATATTCATTCATTCATTCATTCTCTCTCTCTCTCTCTCTCTCTCTCTCCCTCCCTCCCCTCCTCTCCCCAGCTTGTGTGCATGCATTCTCTCTCTCTCTCTCAAAAATAAATAAACATTAAAAATTTTTTAAAAGAATGTAGTCTTATAATCACTTTTGTCAACATGGTTTTGAAGTAAGGTCAAATTCTTATTAATAATGTGTTGATTTTGAATCTATATAAAGAAGTGACAGCATGATTTTCAAGAACTTCAGAAAATGTACCAAATACTAGATCTAGATAATTAAGTTGTGACAGTCAAACACTTAAGCTGAAAATTCATTTCCATTTGTCTGGCATAGCTATTTAACTGTGCTGCATTCCAATAATTGCATTAGGATGTTCAGAGGATGTAAATGAAGTTTTCCTTCAGATCTTACTTGGACACCTAGTAGTAAACAATTGCACAACAATTAAGTCAAAGTGTTTGCCCTCACTCGTTGGCTAAAACGCAGGAATGGATTGTCATCTAGTAGCAAGGTCAGAAAGTAAGAAATTTGGAGAAGAGAGGTTTGGGGTCTCTGGAATGATTGTTTGACTTGGTGCAATAAAGCAGAGCAGTAGAAATCAATATAACTTATCACCAAGATCAATGCAGTTCCAACCACATGGCATTTTTTAAAAAAGAAAAAGATGAAAGAGCCAGTTGATTTTATTGATATACTTCCTATGAATGAGTTTGTTACCATAGTTCCCATAATTTCTGGCCCAACTCAGAATATTTTTTGTTACCCTAATAATTTTCTATATAATTAAAAATTTGCAGGAGTCATTTTCTCCCAGCATGCCAGAATAGCAGAAAGAATGGTAAACAAATAATCACTCACCTCTTTCCAACATTAGTTTCATCACCACCAAGAAGAATTTATGAAGCATTTCTTTACTTCTTTCCCCAGCACTAGGTTGAGCCCTAAGTGTGCTCTTTTCTTTTGAGAACATAAACTGTTAAGTACATGCCAGATCGTCTTATTTTAGGCATAAGAACCCTGGGCCCACTTCAAACCAAGGAAAAAACCTCAAAGAAGTACTTGCTTTGGGTAAAATAGTGTTTCATTGAAGCTAAGACGTTCATTGAAACCTGGTTCATTGAAACCAGGTCTGTCTGCTCTGAAGTCTTTTCTCTTAACCACTGTACTGACTGTTTCATCTCACTTCCAATGGGACATGTGCTTTGAGGCTGTTGCCCCACAGGTGACAGACTGGAATCTCTCTTGCTGGGTCCCCCATGTGACTAATAACAACCTGCAGAGTAGCTAGTTGGGGTTAGACAATGTTGAAACAGGAAAAGGCCAAACACAATGGTTCTTCTATGGCCCAAGCCCCTAACTCTAATCAACAAAACTACCAGGGCTCAGGGAAACAGCTGACAACCTCAGGTGACAGTACTCAATATGGAATGCAGACAGCCAAGGAAGGAATCACAAATGAATATATAAACAGGGCTGACACAAAAGCAAATATTGACACTGCCTACAGAGCAAAGGTTATGAATACTTAATAAGAACACAGAAGTTTCCTGTTACAAAGAATGGGACTAGGAAAACTGCCCCCTCACTTGTGATTACACATAGCCTCTCAGAGGAGAATTTCAGGTGCAGTCAGAATAAGGAAGTGGCTTGTGACCTTTGCAATAAAGGGCGATGATGCTGGACCTGAGTCAAAGGACAAAATCAGCAAAAGGAGAGGGTTCTAAGGCAACCCATTGCTACAGGAACATGAGATGTGTGGTAATGATGAAGCAATACAGAAGCACTTATTTTCTTCAACAAACAAAAAAGTTTTATCAGTGCTTACTGTGCCAGGCTCTGAGGGAACAAAGACGAATTAGTCAGTGTACATTCTCCAGAGAGAGGTAAGAGCAAACACAGATTTAACCAACACATGTTAATTACGAAGCCGGAAGTGAGTACAAAGGGCTGAGGGGACACAGAGGAGGTGCTCCTAAGTCAGAATGGAGCTTTGAGGAGAGTTTTTGGAAACAAGGCTGTTTAGATGTTTAACCAGGTAATTGACAGCACAAGATCTACAGTCAGACTGTAAAGGTTCTACCACTCACTGCTCTGTAAATAAGGCAGACTACTTAACCCTTCTGGGCCTCAATTTCTTCATCTGTAAAATGGAAATAAGAATAGTGTCTACTTCATGAGGATGTCCTAAAGATCAAAATTTAGAAAAGAGTCTGGCACATGCAGTAAACAACAAAAGTTACCTAGCTGAATTGCTGAATAAAATAATGAACATTCATTCAACAAATAAATGAATGGATTCAACTATACAGGGGTGAAGGGAATCACGAGGAAGCCTTCCCTGAATGTCAAATGTCTACAATGCCTATGGGACACACAAGTAAAGATTTCTAGTAGTATATGCAAGTCTAGAGATAGGTCTGGTGCTGGAGATAAAAATTTGAGAATCATCAGGTGGTTGAAGTAATGAGAAAGGATGAGATCATTTAAGAAGAGAGAGAGGACCAAGAGGAAGATTATAACCAAGCACTGAATAGATCAAACACTTAGAAATCAGTAAAGGAAGAGGAGCCAGCAAAGGGAAATAGGGAAGAGGAAAAGTATGTGTGTGGTAATCAGATGAATGAAAGGCAAAGGGACCAGCATCAGCTAAGGCACAGGAACGTGAAATGGCAATGTGTGTATATGCAAGGTTGGGAGAGGGGTGCAGATTACTATGTTCAGTTCTACCTACTGAACTACCTACTATGTTCAGTACTACCTAAGCATAAACCAAGAGACAATGGGAAGATGGAAGATTGAGATAAAAGTAAAGCCAGAAGGTGACAAACCTTATATGTGAAGTCAAGGACTTTGGATGATTAAGAGACTTCAAAAGGTTTTAGCCAGGAGAGGTGTCTGGCCAGGTGTGCATACTAGATAGCTTATTCTGGTAGCTGTGTGGATAACATCTATGGGAGGCAGAATAATAGACCCCCCCAAAGATGTCTGTCCTAATCCCTAAAATCTGTGAATGTTTGTTTACATGGCAAAGGGGCATCAAGGTTGCAGGTGGAATTAAGGTTGCTAATCAGATGACCTTAAAATAGGGAAATTACCCCCCATTTGCAGATGAGTCCAATATAAGCACAAGGGTCCTTAAAAGTGAAAGAGAGAATCAGATGAGAAAAACATAAATGGTAGCATGAGAAAAACTCAATCCACTGTTGTTAGCTTTGAAGATGAGGAAAGGAGCCACAAACTACGGAATGTGGGCAGCCTCTGGAACCTGGAAAAGGCACACACACACACACACACACAAATCTCCCACTAGGCCCCCAGAAAAAAAACTTAGTCCTACTGAAAACTTGATTTTATCCCAGTGACATGCATTTCAGACTTCTAAACCATGGAACTGAATGACAAATTTGTGTACTTTTAAGCCACTAAGTTTATGGTAATTTGTTAAAACAGCAATAAGAAATTAATGCAAATGTCCTTAAGAGGTAAAAACACTGAAATCTGAAAAACCAACTGGGAGGCTGTTGCATATGTGCTGAGGAGAGAAGATGAAAGTCTGTCTTAGGAAAAAGGGAACAGGGTAGGAAAGAGAATGGTGCTTCTCTGAACATCTATTGTTTACCTCTTGTGATTATCAACACATCTCTGTCAGATGAATAGGTAGGTCTCTTCATGGAACATGTGTACCATGTCAAAATTAAGATATATCCCTACTGAAGAAAAACTTACCTAACAAACTGAATTGGAAACAAAGGAAGTTTAAAATAGGGATCACCCATAGTCATGCTGAACCTTTAAGACCACACTCCAGGATCTGTCTTTTCTTCTATGAATCCTCCCATATGTTGTGATTTTATAACACTTCCAAAAGTTAGAAAAATGTTTTTTATAACTTTTTATTCTCTCCTTTACATTCCTCTGACACTTAAAAATTCCTTGCCTACATGCTTGCAATACTAGTAATTTTCTCTCCCAGGAGCTACCTTCTGCTTCTCTTTTTTATGCAAGTAATTCATATTCATTTTAGAAAAATTAGAACACAAGCAAAAGAAAAAAGGTAAATCATTCTAATCCCACCCCCCTTGAGATAACCATTTTTTTTTTGCATTTCCAGAGGTATCTTTGAGAATGTTTTAGTATTTGTACATATTTGTGTATTTTGTAAAAGAATTCTTTTTTAAAGAAAAAGTACTCTTTTAAAATGTCACAGTTCCACAATTGTATGGTCAATTAATCTTCAACAAAGGAGACAAGAATATGCAATAGGAAAAAGACAGTCTCTTCACCAAATGGTGCTGGGAAAACTAGTCAGCTACATGCAAAAGAATGAAGCTGAACCACTTTCTTACACCATACACAAAAATAAACTCAAAAGGATTAAAGACCTAAATTTGAGAACTGAAACCATAAAATCCTTGAAGAGAACACAGACAATAACTTCTGACATCAGTTGTAGCAACATTTTTCTAGATATATCTTCTGAGGCAAGGGAAACAAAAGCAAAAATAAACTATTGGGACTACATCAAAATAAAAAGCCTCTGCAGAGCAAAAGAAACAATCAACAAAACTAAAAGACAACCTAATAAACAGAAGAAGGTATTTGCAAATGATATGTCTGATAAAGGATTAGTATCCAAAACATATAAAGATCTTATACAACTCAAAACCAAAAAACCCCAAATAATTGAATTAATAAGTGGGCAGAAGGGCAAACATTTCTCCAAAAAAAACACAAAACATACAGATAGCCAACAAATACATAAAGAGATGCTCAACATCACTCATCATCAGGAAAATACAAATCAAAACCAAAATGAGATATCACCTCACATATCTCAGAATGGTTAAAATAAAAATACAAGGTACATGTGTTGACATGGATGTGGAGAAAAAGAAAACTTCAAGCACTGTTAGTGGGAATGCAAACTGGTGCAGCCATTGTGGAAAACAGTATGGAGATTTCTCAAAAAATTAAAAATTACATTACCATATTATCCAATAATTCTACTGCTGAGTATTTACCCAAAGAATGCAAAAATAGTAATTCAAAAAGATATATGCATCCCTATGTTTACTGCAGCATTTTTTTTTTACCACAGCCAAATTATGGAAGCAGCCCAATTGTCCATTGATAGATTATGGACAAAGAAGATGTGGTGTGTGTGTGTGTGTGTATATATATATATATATATATATATATATAGAGAGAGAGAGAGAGAGAGAGAGAGAGAGAAATATTACTCAGCCATAAAAAAAGAAATTTTGCCATTTGCAACAACATGGATAGAGCTATAATTATAGATGGAATAATGCTAAGTGAAAAAATTAAAGCATGACAAATACCATATGGTGTGTCATCTTAGGCAAAATTTAAGAAACAAACAAAGAAAAAGGAGACAAACCAAAAAACAGACTCTTAACTATAGAGAACAAACTGATGGTTACCAGCAGAGGGGTGGATGGGAGGGATGGGTGGAGTAGGTGAAGAGAATTAAGAGTACACTTATCATGATGAGCACTGAGTAATGTATAGAATTGTTGAATCACTATATTGTACACCTGAAATTAATATGACACTGTATTTTAACTATATTAGAATTAAAAATGTTTAATAAATTAAAAAATAAAATTTCTTGCAATATATCACGAATCTTTCAACAAATATAAATAAATATTTGAAATGTAATTGTTAAAGGATACTAGGTAGTTCAACATAAGAATATGCCATTATTTTCTCAGTCCCTTTATCACTGGACATTTAGTTTTGTTTTCTCCTTTACACCCCATCTTCTTGTGTACCCCTCCCCCTTTTTTTCATCCAGGTGTTCTCAGACATCACCATTGGTTGCCTTAGGTTAGTCTTGCTGCAGTATAGGGCTCCTACTCCAACAACTGCTCTAGGTAGCTGCCATATCTTCCCCATCTGACTATTCAGATCTCCTGGACCTATCTTAGCAGGATGGTCCTGAGTAATATGGAGGCAAAAGTGTATTTAAAGCAGAACAACAAACTCAACCTTTGTCAACAATGCTAATAATGACCAATGATATATATTAGTCTGAAAACTCTTCAGTGCCAAAGTTTTGGTTACTAAGACTAAAAAATTCCCTACTTTGCTACTGCTTATAGTTTATAGTTCCATGTTTGTTTATAATTAGGAAAGCATTACCACATAGTTGTCCTGACTCTTTTTTTCAAGTGGCAAAGGTATCTCAAGTAACTTTAGGCAAAAAAACAAGTTGTTTCATAATTTAACATTAGATAAGATCAGATCTCGATGCTCAGACAGTACCAAGGTCCCTCTTGACCTTCTGTCTCTATTTTCAATTGTGCTGGCCTTTCAATTGTGCTGTGTATATGTTTCCCCCTATAATGACAGCAGCACTTCCAGGTTCCGGTCATTATAGCTCTAAGTCCAGTAGAAGATTGCTCCTTCCTCAATATCTCCATATAAATCTTGGAACTGGCTCTGATTCAGCCACTGGACCACTAGGGTTATTTACTTATCCCTGTGGCCCAGAGGATGGTTAGGTTCATTGACTTAATTAGAGTTGGGTCATAGGCCTCCCATATGGTCAAAGACATCAGGTACAGTTACCAGAAGGAGAAAAATGGATGCTGTGTGAGCAATACCATAGACTTTCATGCAAGAATGAAACTCTCTAGAACAGTGACCTTAACTTTTGGGGGTCACAAACCCCTCTGAGAACCTAAGCTCTCTGTGGTAGAAAATGAACAAAAGCACACACAAACACACATTGGCATATGATGCACTTGTGGACTGGATATTTATTTCCTTCACTTAGGTTAGAATATACAAGCCGGCTTACAAAGAGTTATGTTTCTCATTTCCATGCAAAAATTAATGGGTATTTTCTGAGCAATATTGAAATAAATCCAAATTTTGTCCCCCCCCCAAAAAAAAATCTGCTTAAAGGGGCACTGAGTGGCTCAGTTAAGTGGCCAACTCTTGATTTGGGCTCAGGTCATGATCTCATGGTTCATGAGACAGAGCCCCACGTGGGGCTCTGCACTGAGAGTGCAGAGCCTGCTTGGGATCCTCTCTTTCCCTCTCTCTCTGTCCCTTCCTCCCTCCCTCCCCCTCTCTCTCTTTCTCTCTCTCTCAAAAATAAATAAATAAACTTTTTAAAGATCTGTTCAAAGGTAAATTTAAACATGAAGATGGAAATTGACTTAAATAAGAAGGTGAAATTATGAAATGGTTTTGAAATAGAATTTGAGCCATCTTAAGCAACTTTTCATTTTGATAGCAACTAGTCCTAAAAAAATAATGACACACAGCAGCCAAGAATCAAAGCACCCATCTTTCACCTTAACAGACAGACAGGCTTGTATCAAGGAAGAATGCTTCAAGATTTGGATGAATTCATGTTGTGCCATTTCCTTTGTCCTCAAATCCATGAGATCATCTTTGGCAAAGACTGTATCATTGATGCACTGATGTCAGCATGGAAAGGATTAATAATCCATGCTTCAATATAAAGGTCTTCCAAGTAGAAGCAACCTTTAAGCTAATTCTGCAGTATTCCCAGAGGTCTGTACATTTCTGCTCGTAGGAAGATCAACTAACAGGGCATAGTCACACTGGACTTCATCACACAGGAGCAATTTTCCAACAATGGAATTCATATAGGTATCTACTTCCTTTACAGTGGCAATCGGATCAAAAACAAACATCCATCATGGTGAGCTGGGAAATAAAAATATATATCTAATCATTATATGTATGTGTGTGTATACGTACACACACACACATATACACACACACATTTACAAAAGAAGCCAATAAAGACTTAACTCCTCCTTGACAAATGGTTACAAGTGGGCTTTTTTTATTTCTCTTAAAATACATTAGTTTAAATCTGTACCTATAATTCAGTCAGGTGCTTCAGAAATTTGATGTTAAGAAATTCAAAGAATTTCTGGCAGTAAGGAATTTCATACTGTGGTCCTATTTCATACATATATAAAACATAGATATATATAAAACACATATACACATGTAAACATATATATTATATATGTTAGATAATGCTTTTAAACTTAAAAAAACTATCATCTTAGAATATAAGTTCCATGAAAACAGAGTCTTTACTGTTTTCTTTACTGCTATATACCTCTTAGCCAAATATCTAAAGCCATGTTCTGACATCAGTTTTTTCATGAAGAAGGCTGATATTTTGTCCAGCCATTTTACTGTCTGTTGTGCCCTATTTATAAAATTCAGAACATGACAAGAAGGGGTGTTATTTAATATGTCCCACAAACCATAAATCTATGAAGAAAAAATAAGGTTTAGGCACAGAGAATGATGAGGTTTTCTTCCTCATCACTTCCTGACTAAATGATCAGGAACACAGTAAGAACAGAAGGAAGAAATGAGGTTAGGTCAGATCATGTATGACCCTCTATGCAATGGTAAGAATTTGGATCTGATTTCTAGATATGATGAAAGCCATCAGAGGGTTTGAGCCAGAGTGTAAACAAAGCCAGATTTACAGTTTAACAGGTTTATTTTACTGCTGCATGGCTAGAAGGGGCAAAGGTAGATGAAGGGAGATTAGTTAGGAGGCTCTCTCAGTAGTTCAACAGAGGAATAATGGTGACTTGTACCTGAGTGACAACAGTGGAGATAGATATTTTAAAAACAGACCAAAGCAAAAATATATGGCTGATAGGTTGGATACAGGATGTGAAGAAAATGGAAGAGTCAAATATGTCTCCAAGTTCTTGGCCTCAGCAACCAGACGGTGTCATTTATACAACCTGGGAAAGCTTTTGGAGGAACAAGTGGTAAGAAGGAATCAAGAGGCTGTCTCAGACACGTTCAATCAGAGAGGCTTACTAGACACTCAAGTGCGGATGTCACTTGGATAAATGAGTCTGGATGTCAAGGCAAGACTAGAGATAAAAATGGGGAGTCTTAAGAGAGTACTAAAATAGTATGTATGGGACTGAATGAGATGTCTTCATAAAGACAGGGTGATTCAGCAACAATACAACACATAGAGTTTCACCAAAACAAAAAACAGGTATGTTTCATCTGTCTTCATCTGGGTTCAGAAGCCAAGCTTTTCCTTACAGTTGGAGTTTTGCCTGGCAAAGGAACTTTGCTTGGCTCTAAGCTTAATGCTCTCTCAAACTGAACCAAACTTCCTTTACCATCTCAGATAGGAATAGCTTTTAAATTTTCCAAAAAAGATGCCCAAAATAGGAAAAACAGGAGAGGTTATCCCAAGAGATCTGAGTAATTTCATCCATTTGCATGCTAAAGAGAGGTGACCTAACTGATTTTTCCAAGGGCTGCTTCAAAATGTTAGACTTGCCAGTAAATCTGGAACTTCTTCAATTGTGTGTAGCTTCCTTTCCTTGCCTTCCTTCTTTTTGTTTCCTTGCAATAGGCAAGTTTGTAAACAAAGCTATTATGTTAGACAAATTCAAGTTTTACCCTCTTTTCATGAAGAAGATCCATTTTGCCTTTGTATGCTTTCTGTTAATTGAAGTATAGTTGATGATGTTACATCAGTTTCAGGTGTACAACTTAGTGAATCAACAACTCTATATGTTGTGCTATGCTCACTACAAGTGCAGCTACCATCTGTCACCATACAACGCTATTACAATACCACTATGCTGTGCCTTTTATCCTTGTGACTTATTCATTCCATAATTGGAAGTCTGAATCTCTCACTATCATTCACCCATTTTGCCCATCCTTCTACTCCCTTCCCCCGTGTCAACCATTAGTTTGTTCTCTGTATTTATAGATTTGTTTCTGGGGTTTTTCCCTGTATATTTTCAACATGTGCAGATATAAGATCATCCCTTCAGCTCTATTGTCTGCAAGATTTCTTCACCCCCCAAAAAATGTGCCACCCAAAAAGGATAATCTGATTTTTTTCTCTTTGTCATCTTCAGTTGAGGCTAAACCAAGTGTAAATCAAGTCCAGTGTCCATAATCATAACAGGAATGTATATTTTTTTTAACTTGCAACACCAGGAAACTATTTGATTTCAAGACATGAAAATGGCAGTAGTTGCATAACACCTAATAGTATATATCAGCATGCCATTCCCCTCTACTCTTAACTATATGACATTACTTTTTTTCTTAATGACAATCTTATAAGGTGTAATAAGAAGATTTTTGCCAGCCCATCAATCTCCTCAAGGCCACTGACTACATCTTTGGACTAAAGTTTAAAATATTGAAGTAAGTCCTTTCCATGGTGGCAAATTGTATTCCAAGAATCTATCACTCAGTCATTCACTAAACCCTTTCAACAAATACGTGGTGAAAATATACTATGTGCTGGGCATTAAGGCTCTGGAGATACAGCAGCAAGCCAGACAACATCCTTTTACTCAACAGCTCACAGCCTAGGGATAGTAATAGACAAAGAATCCAATTGGTGTATGTCATATCATCAAGTAGTGTCAAGTACTAAGAAGAAAAATATAATGAGATAAGGAGAGACAGATTTGAGCTATCTGTAGGGTAGGGATGGGGATAGCAAGAGGATATTAAAAAGGTATCCCATTTGAGCAAGACCTGGATGAAATGAGGAAGCACCAACACTCCGGATTCCCCAGTAGAATTCATCACTTCCTATTTCTTGTTTCTATTGCACTTTGTATCTCCACTCATCTGATAACTATTTCTTCAGAGCCTACCACATCCCAGGTACTACTCCTGGAGCTCTATTGCAGCTTTAGTTGATCCTGTTTCTATCTGTACCTACCAACACATTACAATGATGAGAACTAGGTCTTTGTAGCTCCTTGAGTGCTTTGTACTTTGGAGTATAAAGCTTCTAGATGGATAAATGAATGACTAGCCCAAAACTCAAGCACTTCCAATTGCCAAAACTGTTATTTCCCTTGTTGTTTCTTCAGTCAATGCTCATCTTCCCTCAGAAGAAAGTCAAAATTACACACACTCCTCCTAGAGAACTCAGCATAATAAATCAGGTTAGGCCTGCGGGGAAATAAGGGATTCGAGTAAAAGGAAATCTTTGATTAAAAATGTAGTTCATTATTCAACACTCTTTGCTAGACAGCAAATATAAAGGCCATAAACCTTATCTTAACTCAATAATTCAAACAGCTCCCCAAGCACAGGGTAACGCAAACTGACTCTTGAAATTGAACCCAACAAGTGACTCACTCACTGGTCATAAGTATACTCAATGTCACACTTGTGTGAAGCTGTCAGTGCAACAAAAGTAGTAAGATGTCAAAAGCAAAATGAAAAATGTGTTTAGTAATCCTATCCAAGCCCCCAATTTTAAAAGAATCCACATATTCCCTTCTTTTCATATGTAACTCTCTGTTTCTTAGTGCTTAGAGAAACCTTTTCAAATTGGAGGCAAGGTTTGATCAGTCAGTCTCCCAGGATGGATCATGTACCCAGATCAGTACCCAGAAAAATAACACCAAATATCATCTAGTTGAGCAGGATTAGTTGTAAAATAGCATGAAGCCTGAAGACACACTACCCCCAACATCATACTGAAAATATTCATGACATTAGTGAATCTGCAGTTGAATTTTTGCCAGCATCCCTTGTAAGGTACATACCAAACGACTATGCAACAATTTGCTGCCTCTATAATTATTTGGTAAATTGCAGCAATAACACATTTGTTTCCCCATAACTGCACTTTTTGGGCAATGCAGATAATATTTGTCATGTAAACCCCTGTTTCTGTTGTTTTAAAGATCAAAAATCCTTTCACCTGAGAAGCACAGAGGGGCTGGTTTCCCTGGCAACATAATTTGCTTCCAGTTCAATGGAACATCGAGTTCTTTTTCATGGGTTCACTGCACTGAGCAGCCAATCCTAGCTCAGAGAGCCCCACTTCCTTTGCAAAGCACTATAACAAAGTCTGTTGCTAAGGTGTTTTTGTTATGGTTAAATGAACCTCTTAAATATTGATTTTAATGCTTTCAATTTTTTAAGCTGCTCTGCTTTCAGCTTTTTCTTAAACACATAGGACACAGCTCCTCCAAGCCTCTTATTCATCTGCCCTGGCTCTTTCATTTCAATGATGCAAATCAGCTGGCATCTTCTTTTGTAGATTTTTCAACTGAAAACAACAATCATTTGACTGAATGAGGATGGGCTTGGGAGAGCACCTGCTTTTCCAACTCGGATGTGATACAATCCAGAACCCTAACAAAGTGAATGCCCTTCTAAATTGGCCAAACTTGGACTTCTACACCTAAAATACTTAAAGGTACCCATATGGTTGATTTTCTGTTTGAACTAACACCCTTGAACCATTCTGACAAATGTCAAACAGATCTTCAAACCTAATAGGTTCTAGACTATGTCCAGTCCTTCAAAATTCAACCTCCACAACGATTTCAAGGATATCCAGTACCCAGTTGGAATGCCTATGAAATATTTGTCCATCAGGATAAAAGAAATCTGTATGAGGGAATACTGTACAAATTTTACCCAAAAAAAGTTCAGGTGGGTAAATTCAAGGCACTTCCTACATAGTTAGTAAATAGACAATAAACCATTCCGTAGGAAAATCCCAGTGAAACAGTATGCTGTTGCCAAAAGATAAGCAGCAGCTCAGGGTAACATATGAAAATGACATACAGAAAACAAACACAGGAAAGCAGCTTTTTGAAAAATAGTAGAAAGCCATTCAGTAGTCTACATGGAGGTTTATTACCTCCTCTCACCAAAGCAAGTTTCAAGTTCTAGAACACATGTAATAACAGTGGACATTTCACAGAAATTATTAAGAAAATATGCTATATTTGAAAAAATAGTATAGAACTGGAATGCCTATATTTAATGCAGATTCGATAGCAAGTAGAACAGAAATAGCTATGGTAATGCGAAAACAGTTGTCAAGTTTCAGGCATAAATTTCCTATTCTTTAAGGCTGAACTTTAAGTGAAAGCAAACAGAAACTGAAGACTTAATTGTATGTTAGTCAGTGTCAAAAAGCAACAAAGCCAGTGTGATACATAGTTCAGCATGGAGTGTAGAAATGGACAAGGCACACCAGAGAGTTATGCAGAGGCATCTTAGAAGAAAAAAGAATATAGCTATGGACAAGACAAAGGACATGGCTAAATGCTACCTTAGCCATTCATGTTTAAAGCCTGCACAGATATTCTGATAAAGAAAAATTGATAGTTAACTCCAGATAGTATAAGTTATTTTATATATAGTTTACTTTCAGTTCTACAGTAAAGAAGTACAGTAGGTTGAACGGTGGCTCCCAAAAAGATATGTCCATATTCTTAACCCCAGAATCTGTGAATATGATCTTACTTATTTAAAAAAAAAGTCTTTGCAGATATAATTAAGGATCTCAAAATAAAATCATTCTGATTCTCCAGGTGAGCCCTAAATCTAATGACAAGTGTCCTTCTAAGAGACACAGAGGAGGGACACACAAGAAGAAGGGAAGGCACATAAAGACAGAAATGGGAGTTATGTAGCCATAAGCTAGGAAACATCTAGACCCATCCAAAGCTGGAAGAGGCAAGGAAAGATTTTCCTGTAGAGCCTTCAGTGGGAGCACAGCCTTGTCAACACCTTGATTTTGGACTTCTGGCCCCCATAACGTAAGAGAATAAATTTCTGTTGTTCTAAGGTGATATTATGGTGGCTACAGGAAACTAAACAAGATATACATGGTATATACCATGTATACAATGCAGTAATCTCTCATGGGGTTTTAAAGTTATCATACCAAGCAAAAATTGCATCATCTAAATTATCTTGAAAATTCTTTGTATTACTCTGAAAGTATGCTCGTAAGTACCCAATATAGCTCATTTTGATTTCAGTGTTTGAAATGGATTGCTGCCTCTTGGTCTAGCACCAGATGCAGAAGCTGGCTTGAGTTTCAGATATATAGATATATAGATATAGATATAGATATAGATATAGTCCATCAGTATAAAAGAAATATATATATATTAAAAATCCTGTATCTCTAAGCACTATATTTTCCTATATTTTCAATCAGGGAGAGATGCTCACAGCCAGAAGGCACTACAGAGCCCAGACTACCAAGACAGCATCACCCAACCAGTTCTAAGTAGTTTTGCCATAAACTTCTTTGCCATAGACATCTTTGCTGCAAACACTTTGCCACACAACTAATCAGCCATAAGAGTTAAAATAACTGGTTGATAGTTTGGTTTCATTTCTCCATTGATTAATCAACCATCTTCAGCAGAGTTCATGAATCGAAGCCACTTGTCAGTTTGGTTTCATCTCTCCATTGATAAAGTTCTCATTTTTATATCAGATGAATCTTAGCCCTCATAACTCTCTATATACATCTAAGCTAGCCCTCATAATAGTCCACATGGTGACAAGTAAACATAGTGGTCTTAAAATAGTGGATGATACAAGGGATATAGGTATGCTGTTTCTAAGGGGCACATGCACCCCCATGTTTATAGCAGCACTATCAACAATAGCCAAAGTATGGAAAGAGCCCAAATGCCCATCAATGGATGAATGGATGAATGGATAAAGAAGATGTGGTGTATACACACACACACACACACACACACACACACACACAATGGAGTATTACTCGGCAATCAAAAAGAATGACATCTTGCCATTTGCAACTACGTGGATAGAGCTAGAAGGTATTATGCTAAGTGAAATTAGCCAGTCAGAGAAAGACAAATATATGACTTCACTCATATGACGACTTTAAGATACAAAAAAGATTAACATAAAGGAAGGGAAGCAAAAATAATATAAAAACAGGGAGGGGGACAAAACATGAGACTCTTAAATATGGAGAACAAACAGAGGGTTACTGGAGGGGTTGTGGAAGTGGGAATGGGCTAAATGGGTAAGGGGAATTAAGGAATCTACTCCTAAAATCATTGTTGCACCGTATGTTAACTTGGATGTAAATTTAAAAAATAAATAAAAAACAAAATAAAATAGTAGATGATAATAATGACATGTTGACTTTATACAAAATACAGTGATAAACCTCACTGAAAGTGTGAACTAAGAGTGTAAAGTTAGATTTCATACTATATTATACTAAAGTAGAAAATGATAACACATCAGTTACGATGATAACAAAACTCAGCTATAAATGCATTACAGTGTTAGCGTTTCTTCCACATTTTCCCACAGAACTTTGGAACAACTATCAATGGACATGTGACAATATGCCAAAAACAGTGTAGAAGGCTTTTTCAACACAATACAAAGCACCTTTAAAAATACGCAACCTTGGGGCGTCTGGGTGGCTTGGTCGGTTAAGCGTCTGACTTCGGCTCAGGTCATGATCTCACGGCCTGTGAGTTCGAGCCCCGCGTCGGGCTCTGTGCTTACTGCTCAGAGCCTGCAGCCTGTTTCAGATTCTGTGTCTCCCTCTCTCTCTGCCCCTCCCCTGTTCATGCTCTGTCTCTCTCTGGCTCAAAAACAAATAAACGTTGAAAAAAAAATTTAAAAAAAAATACGCAGCCTTGGGGCGCCTGGGTGGCTCAGTCGGTTAAGCGTCCGACTTCGGCTCAGGTCATGATCTCACGGTCCGTGAGCTCGAGCCCTGCGTCGGGCTCTGTGCTGACAGTTCAGAGCCTGGAGCCTGCTTCAGATTCTGTGTCTCCCTCTCTCACTGACCCTCCCCCGTTCATGTTCTGTCTCTCTCTGTCTCAAAAATAAATAAACATTAAAAAAATATATATGCATCCTAGTATTTGCAAACTGGTAACTTCTCTTCATGAGGGAAGAAATTAAAAAAAAAAGTGTAAGGCCAATAGGAACAAATGAAGCACACACACACAAAATGTATACTACTATGAACAAAGGACTTTGAAAACAAATGCTTAGGTATAATACCCAAAATAAAATCACTTACTTATACAGTATTGCCATGAATCTACACTATACATTTTTAATGTATTCAAATATTTTATATTTTGCAATGAAGTCTTTTTAATTTTGCTATTCATTTTTCATGTTCACTGTGTCCTTTTTATGAATATCCCTGTTTTATATTTCATGATTTTATCTTTTACAGTAAAGTTACAGCCAATTAGTTATATGGCAAAAATGTTTGAAGCAAAAAGGCTTGCAGGAAAGAAGCTTAAGTGAAAATACCAGACACATACCCCTCTCTGCTCTCACACTGGAGCAAATCCTCATCAAGAGAAATAAGGAAGCTAAATTGCCTGTTTATTAAATTGTTCTCTTTCTCTATTTTATTTCAAATTTCCCAAACACTTCTATTTGAAACCCAAGTTAAATGCCCACTTGACTGTCCCCATTGTGATCTATCTCAGTGGTTTTTAACCTTTGGGAGATAAAAATTATCTAAAATTTTTTTAATGTTTATATATTTTTGAGAGAGAGCACATGTGCAATCCAGGGGGAGGCAGAGAAAGAGGGAGACAGAAGATCTGAAACAGGCTCAGGGCTGACCCCAGAGAGCCCCATGCAGCTTGAACTCACCATTAGAACCATTAGACCATGACCTGAGCCAAAGTCCAATGCTTAACCAACTGAGCCACCCAGGTGCCCCCTGAAGTGCCTTTTTTAAAAACACTGGCTTTTCATCATAATCCCTAATTTTAAACTACATCATAAAAATAATAATAACAAATAAAAATAAATTATATTACAAGGCTACCCTAAGGAAAACAGTATGATATTGCTGTTAAAATGATACATAGATGAATGAAACAAAATAGCCCAGAAATAAACCCACACATATATAGTCAATTTATGACAAAGAAGCCATGGATATACAATGGAGAAAAAACAGTGGTGTTAAGAAAACTTGACAGCCACATGCAAAAAATGAAACTCAACTACTATCTTATACCATACACAAAAACTAACTCAAAATGGATGAAAAACTTGACTGTAAAAGCTGAAACCACAAAATTCCCAGAAGAAAACATGGCCTAAGATCCTTGATACTGATCTTGGTGATAATATTTTTAAATCTGACACCAAAAGAAAAAATCAACAAGTAGGATCTATGTCAAACTAAAAAGTTTCTGCACAGCAAAAGAAACCATCAGCAAGATAAAAAGGCAACCTACTGAATGGGAAAATATTTGAAATCATATACAATAAGGGGTTAATATCTAAAATATATAAAGACCTTCTACAACTCAATAGCAAAAAAACAAAAAATTCTATTTCAAAAATTGGTAGAGAATCTTCTTTTCCATAGAAGACAAACAGAAGGTCAACAGGAACATGAAAAAGATACTCATTACTAATCATTAGGGGAATGCAAATCAAAACAACAATGAGATATCACCTCACACCTGTAAGAATGGCTATCATCAAAAAGACAAGAAATAAGAATGTTGGTGAGGATGTGGAGAAAGGGAACCCTTGTGTCCTGCTGGTGAAAATGTAATTTGGTATCACCACTATGGAAAATGGCATGAAGAGTCCCCCAAAATTAAAAACAGAACTACCATATGATCCAGCATTCCCACTTCTGGGTGTTTGTCCAAAGAGAAAGAAAATACTAACTCAAAAACATATATGCAGTTTTATGTTCACTGCAGCATTATTTACAATAGCCAAGATATGGAAATGACCTAAGTTGATAGACATATCAACATATAGATGGATAAAGGTTTGTATAAATATGCAATAGAACATGATTCGGCCATAAAAAAGAAGAAATTTTGCCACGTGTGACAACATGGATGAAACTTGAGAGCATTATGCTAAGTGAAATAAGTCAGAAAAAAACAAATACTATATGATCTCACTTATATGTGGTATCTTTATTTAAAAAAAAAAAGCCTCATAGATACAGAGAACAAATTGATGGTTGCCAGAGGTGGGAGTAGGGGGTGGGTGAAATGGATGAAGGGAGTCAAAAGGCACAAACTTCCAGTTATAAAATACACAAGTCATGAGAACATAATGTACAGCATGATTACTCAGTAACAGTATATTGCATATTTGAAAGTTGTTAAGAGAGTAAATCTTAAAAGTTCTCAAAGAATTTAACTATCCGTGATGAAGAATATTAACTAGATTTATTGTGGCGATCATTTCACAATATACACAAATAGAAAATCATTATGTTGTATTTGAAACTAATATAATGTATGTAAATTATACCTCCATAAAGCAATAAATGAATGCAAAATTTTTTTAAATAAAATGCAAACACACAAGCTTCTCCTCAGAAGATCCTGATTAGTAGGTCTGGAGCAAGCTGAAAATCTCTATTGCTAATAAGTGGCAAGTAATTCTTATGATCAGACAAGTGTGTAAATCACTGATACAGTCCATGCCATATGCTTGATCCTCCTCAGCTTAGTTTTGCTGTCTTTCTAAAGTTTAAAATTAAAGGAAAACCTTACAATTTCATTAAGCAGCTAAACCTGACACACCCAGATAAACTCTGCAGTCAGCATTCTGGTGGAGAAACTGGGAAGAAAGGAAAGACAGGTAAGCAAAAGTCTTTAAAGATTAAAGGCTAGTCTTATCCTACAGCAGTGTCCCACAACCTTACTCAAGTGAGGATGGATTGTGAAACAAGGGGACCCACATTAAAGGAGCAACAAGGTCTTCAATTCACAATGTATTTGAAAAAGGGGTGGCCTACAAAATCAAAACTGTATGACTATGTAATACCTCTACCCAAACACAAAAGAAGTCTCTCATACTCTATGTCTTTTTTACATGGTCCCAAAAGCCCTAAGATGGTCTGAATCTTTGTAGGAATATGGCTATACGTTACTTTATTAAAGTGGTATTTCTCACAGTAAAAAGATACATAAAGAAAGGGCATTATAGCAGCCAACCAGCCTTCAAGATGGCCCCCATGATCTCCACTTCCTGGTAATCAGGCCTTTCTACAGCCTCTCCCCACACTGTATCAGTTATCCATATGACAAGTAGAATATAGAAAAGGTGATGGTATGTCACTTCTGAGCTAGGTCATAAGGTTTATTGTGGTCTTTCTCTTTCTTCTGGATTGCACACTGTGGGGAAAAGGAGCACCATTTTCATGAGCACCCCTATGGAAAGAGAAGAAACTGTGGCCTCTGACCAAAAACCTCATTAAGTGAGCCTGCTTGGAAGTAGATCTTCCAATTCCAGTCAAGCCTTCAGATGACTGCAGCCCCTGCTGATATTCTAGCTTCAGTTTCATGAGGGACCCTGAGCCAGAACCACAAAGTTAACCCACTCCTGTGATCCTGACATCAGAAACTGTGAAATAATACATGTTTGCCTTTTTAAACTTCCAGCTTATAGAGTAACTTATTACATGCCAAGAGATAATTAATGCAGATTTCAATTAAAAATGAGGTAAATTTTCATTGACAATAATCACTCATAAAAGCATCACGTCTATTTAATGTAAAGGTCTCACTCAGGTAGCACAGCACAAATAGGTATTTTACTGAAAATACTCAAAACAGCTATAACCAAGAATAAAATAGTCAGAATTTTAGCAGACATTTGTACAATGGAGTTGGATTCAAGTTTCCACACACCAAATGGCTAATGAGGGAACAGACACTCTGTTCAGCTCACCTCACCCATAGTGCACCTCTGTTCATTATAAAGACAAAGGGGGTGGTCAGGCCCATCTTTGCCTCAACCAGGCTTTTAGAGCAGAAATTCTATATACTAATATCTACCACAACTTCTAACATGCGGTATAGATTACAGGCATTGAAAATACTAATTCACTTCTAAAACAATTCCTAATTGCTAGAATGTGAGCTCTATGAGACAAGAGGTGCTGAGTGTCTCATTTATCACAGCATCCTCAGAGTCCTGCAAAGCTCCTGGCACACATAGGTGGTGAGTACAAGGGCTGGCTGTCTGGCTGGGAGGGACGCAGGCAGGCAGGCAGTCAGGCAGCAAAATCCTATGTTAATTTGGTACAAGTGGTTATTTATATAAGCTTAAAATGTTGACATAGGATCCAGGGGTGAGGGGAAACTAAAACACTTGTGCTCTAATGCTTAGGACTGTTAGGAGATGATTTACAAATATCTGCTCTAGGCTACAAAAATAAGAGAAGGAAAACATGATACCAAGAACATTGATAAGTGGGAGAAGAATCCTAAATGTTAATTCATGAGAAATCCCTTTTAACCAACATGCTACAAGCAGTACACTGTTCACTATTTGACTACCTCAAATTATCTATCAAATGTACTTTTAAGAAAGTGTTTTATCACTTTATTAGGGTAGCACTAAATGTGGTAATGGATAAATCCCAATTCTCAGTGGCTTAACACAATAGAAGTTCAAGGTAGGGGCAGAGGGGAGCTTTTCCACATGGTTATTTAGAGTTCTAGACTGATGAAGACCTTGCTATCATCAACTCTTGGATTTCCTGGGTGTGGACAATCAGGGAACAGGTATAGAAAGGGGGCAAGTAAGTAATTACAGAGAAGGTTGTCACAGGCTAAGTCTGGAAATAGTTTACATCACTTCCATCCACACTCTACTGGCTAAAACTGTCATATGTTCCCAGAGAGATGCGAGAAGGGCTAGAAAATATAGTTCCTGCCCAGAGAGCCATTTCTCTGTAACAATTCTACACTAGGAAGTTTGAGTATGAATCTTTGGAGGATAGCAACATCCCTACTCACAGAACTCCTTCATACAAAGATATCATATTAATACTTGATAACAACTTAAAGCTTACCAAAGAAGATTCGTTAGCAGCAATCAAGACTTGAAGCTAAAGAGATGGTATAGATAGAATTTCAGGCATCTGAGAATAGTGTTGGCTTCCACTCACCTTTATGGCCCTTAGGCATAAATCAGTGCAGGTAGCTTCCTCTATATTAGGTCATTGAAGGAACAAAGAAGAATGTAAAGAGAAGATTTTCAAAGTGGGTGATATATTAATACATGATACTCTACCTTGACCCCAACCATAACAGAAGCAATTAGATGGCATCCCAGGTCTTAGGCTACATTAAAAAACTATGTTCACAATTATTCCTTCATCTCCTGTAAGTGAATTTTAATAATCTCCCTCTTTCAATAATTGCTATGTTTCTAACTTCCCAGTGGTCCTGCATATTCAAATGAATTATGATGAGGAGCTGCTAATTATAGTAATGAGATTTAGGAAAGGGAAAAATTCATAAATATAATACCTGTGACAAAAGTGGGCCAGAGTCTCAGTCAGTCCTCCTTCAGAGGCCCAGTGAGAAGAATGTAATATGTCAATGAGCATTCCCCAAACCTTGGCCTGTTCCACCTGTTCATGCACCAGCACCAAAGGGCTTTCTCTTTCCCCACTAGCTCCTCTTTATCTGAAATCATTACAAGTGTGGGCTCATGGTGGCCAGTGAATGATTCAAATAATCACACAGCAAATTGAGAAGAGTATGTTTTAGTGATAGAGACAAATTCCAACCATGCCATCTGAGAGGAGGCAAGGCGGCTGCTTTTGTTCTTAATCTTGAGATAAAAAGTAGCTCCACATACTACATTTCCAAGACTCATGACTCAAACCTGAGAAAGCCGGCACTCAAGGCTCTTCATAATAGTTTGACCTAAATATGAAGTGATTGTTAACAAACACAAACTTCATAACATCATGGAAACTCAAAATCAACTCTCCATTGCCTCTGAGGTACAGGAAATCCCAGATTTACATTTCATATTATACTAAGCTGTTACCCAAGAAGCCTTAAGAGGAAGCTGGCATCTGCCTTCTGAAATATGCTGTGGGGAAGCTGATCATAACCCTAGAGAAAAGGTAGGAAAGCAGGGAAGGGAAGGAAACAAGGCAAATTTTCACTTCCTCAGAGTTGATAGTTCTAAATCAAGTGCCAAATGTGGTACAATTGAGGGCATCCACAGTACAAAACCATGGAAGTGGGAGATCTTGGGAAAAGCCAGCGATGCGTGGTTCCAGAGGGATGAGGCAATTGTCAGTTAATGCCAGTTAGTGGACAGGGATTGAGCTAAATATCCAGTTGGGGCAGTACATATGAGCAAAAATGTATTTCATTGTCCTATGATTGGGAGTTTTCAGGTATAGATAGAAAAGCAGACTCCGTTTCTCTCAGGAATTATACTAGGAAAACTTCCCTCACTGTGATACCCCTGAAGGACATGAGGAAGCCCACAAAGTCTCCAGGAGGATGCTGATCTATAGGTAAAAGGCAAATTCCAATGCCTTGAGCATCTCAGCAGTGGTTATCTTTATATCAGGCTTCTACCCTCTGGCAGTCAGCTAGCAAGGGTCAGCTTTACTTGCTTGAGCTTGTGAATTCATCTTAACTACAGCAGAGACCTAGCCAGGGCAAAGACAAACCAAGTGTTTCTAAAATTATTAATAACTTACTTCCTATAATCTTAACCCACTCATTCAATAGTTTCTATCCAAGTAAATAAATATGAATATTTAATAAATATTTGTTTAGCACCTACTCTATGCCAGGCATCTCCTAAGCACTGATATGTTACTCAACCAAATAGGCAGAGTCACTGCTCTGGTAGAATTTACATGACAGAAATCCTAATCCACCTTCCACTGTATTCATAACCTACTGAAGAAAACACAAGTCCTCTCTTTCCTTCACACGGTTTTCCATCTCATGGAAGGAGCTAAACACCATACATTTAACAAGGGCCCATGATGGGACAGAGCAAGTGGCACAAAGATGAACAAGGTGTAATCCACAGTCTAGTGGGAGAGCCCACACATTTATAAAAGTTTACAATATAGGCAGATGTTATGGGTTTAATTGCACCACTGACCCACCCCCCAAAAATGACATGCTGACATTGCACCTCTTAGTATCTCAAAATGTGAGCTTATTTGGAAATAGGGTCATTGCAAACAGAAGTAGTTAAGATGAAATCATACTGGAGTAGGAGACCCCTAGGCCAGATTGGTCCTTATAAGAAAAGAGCCATGTGAAGATGGAAATACCCAGCAGGGAGATCACCACAAACCTACAAAGGCAGAGGCTGGAATCATGCAACGGTGGGCCAAGGGATACCAAAAATCTCCAGCTAACCACCAGGGGGCGCCTCAGTGGCTCAGTTGGTTAAGTGTCTGACTCTTGATTTCTCCTCAGGCCATGATCTCATGGTTTGTGAGTTCAAGCCCTACATTGGGCTCTGTGCTGACAGTGAGGAGCCTTCTTGACATTCTCTTTCTCCCTCTCTCTCTGTCCCTCCCCCGCTCACTCTCTCTCTCAAAAATAAGTAAGTAAACTTAAAAAAAAAAAAAAAAAAAAAAAAAAAACAGAAGCTAGGTTTCAGAGGGATCATGGCCCTATAACACCTTAATTTTAGACTTCTACCCTCAAGAACTGTGAGACAATAAATTTCTGTTGCTTGAAGCCACCCGGTTTGTGGTAATTTGTTTCAGGGGGCCCTAGGAGAGTAATATACCAGATGAGTGATATAACATAGCTATGGAAACAGAGGAAGAAACAACTGTACCTGTGATGGATGGGAAAGGCTTCCCACAGGAGATGCTATTTACACAGGGCTTTGGAATATAAACAAGACCCTTTGCCAGACACATGGGGAAGTCAAAACACAAAGGTCCTTTTAGACTGTGCCAGGGATGAAAACACAGATGTTGAGATAATGACAAGTAATTTGGTGGAGATTCCAAATTATAAAGCGTTCAGGATGTCCTAGGCTCTCTCTTAAGTGATACACAGAAGATGCGTGGAAGTAGAGGACTATGGGCAAAGGGCTAAGAGATAGACAGTGCAACTGGAAAGGAAAGTTAGATCCAAATTATGTTGGCACAGTAGATAATGGGAAATCTTTAAGTAATTAGGGGCAAGTGAACAATAAAATCATGTTGAATTTTTTGGTAAAATATCTTTGGCAACAGGATGCTAAGTACACTTGAAGAAGGAGTAGTGTGCTAAGTGGTCTCCAAACAGATCAGGAAGCACTCAATTACAGCATGTCTGATACTGTGATATAACAAGACATATATATTTGATGGTCCCAGTTCCAAGTACAAAGCTTCTAAAACACTTGGAATTTCCTGGGTGACCGATGTGGGGGGAGCATCTTTTGTTATGCATTGTAAGCCCCTTTCAACCATACCATAAGTTTATGCTAATGAGGGAACACTTGGAGGATGGGGGCTGGTAGCATGGCAGTGGGAATACAGAGCTGAAAAACAATTAAGTTAAGAGGTAGAACAGATTAGTAATGTGTATAGAGGCAAGAGACATGAAACAGTCAAGACCAGTCAAGGGCACTGCTGCCAGAATGCAAAGTTCAAATTCAGTTCCAGCCATTTACAGCAGTTTGACCTTGGACAAATTATTCAACTTCCCTTGCCAGTGTCCTCAGCTGTGAAACAGAGATACTAGCAGCACAGGGTAGTTAAGGAGGATTAAATGAGTTAATACACAGATGGTGCTTTGGAAAGGCCTGGGTCATATTAAGTGCTTTGTTCTCATTTGCTATGGCAGCAGCAATATGTATGGAGGAAATTCTTGGGCTGGGAAAAATGAGGATTATAAGAACATTTACAAAATCAAAAAATTTGATGAGAGTACACAAGAGGAAGAGATTAGCACCTGGTGAACAGCTGATGGAGCAAAGACACACAGTCAGAAAGGGAAAGTCAGACTGGGGAAAACTGAAGGTGTGTGAAGGCAGTAGGGTCACAAAGGGGAGCTATCACAGGCATGTCCAGAGAGAAGGTAGAGCAAGGTCACACAAGCCTGTCAAGACCACCCCCAAGAAACCTACACTGCAGTGAACAAAGCTTCAGGAAACTGAGCCCTTCCAACAAAGGTGCTCATGTGGCTACCTGGCATCCATTTGACCTTTTTTTGGTAACCCTCCACCTGTTTCCTGGAGGAATTACCTCTTCTTCATTGGATTAGTCTCTGGAACCTAAATCAAGAGGTTTTACCTTCCCTTAGCCAGGAGGTGGGTACCCAGTCCAAGCCAAGCCAAAGGGAACTCCCCTCACTGGAATGGAATTGAGAGGAACGTGAGGGAAATAGTGGAATTAACTGACACCACCCCCAGTGCCAAGATCAAAATGTGGAGCACTTCCTGCCTTAAGACCTTCAGGGCTACCCAGTTCTACCCTTTCTGGGCCGCTGCTTCTATCCTGTGGGATCCTCTATATTACTTCAGGAAACTCCCTTTTGATTTTAATTAACCAGAGTCAATGTCTGTTGATAACCACCAAAGACCCCTTACACCCTTATATAGCTTCAAACAAATAGGCCTTCCTGGCCATTTGCTTTCAGAATAGATGTACCAATAAGAAAACCAGAAAGATGGAAGACTATGCTCACTGCCTGGCAACCAAAATCACTACCCATGGTCTGCCAGAGGCATGATACTAGAACTAGTTCTCTCCTCTTTCCCCTAGAGAAAGCTGAAGCCTAGTTATATTTCCTGTCTTCCACATTGCACAGATTGTGGTAGAAGTTATAATATGACCTAGATTTCCTACCTACATCAATCATTGTATTAATTGCTTTAGTTTTTGTGGACACCAAGAAAGGGGTGTCCACAAATGAGTTCTTTCCAGAAATGAGTTGTCCCTTCTACCCTGGGAGATCCACTGACTCTTGACTTCCCTCATCAGTATCTCATTGATGTTGAGAGTTAAGGAATCTTCACAGATCAGATCAGCCTCTCTCAGCTCTTAGCCCAATTGTTCCCTAGGGCTTTGTTCAGCTAGGATTAGGTTTTTAACCAATGGGCCTCTAGCATTGCCTAAGGCAAAGACCATGCTAAAGTCAAATCTGTATTTCTACCTGAATCAGTGTTCTGATTCTTTCATGTTCTCTTTCTTTGAGCAAATATTCTTGATGCTTCATTTGAAATGAGGCATTCTTTTCCTGATGTTCTATATTTTTCAAATACATTCACTCAACCAATCCATACCGAGTTCTTTCCATGTGTTAGAGACAAATGTAGGCTGGTTGTTACATACCTGGAGGGAGGGAATGCTATTCATTTTGTATCCCATGTCTACCAGCGCATCTGGCACATGAAAAGAGGCCCAGAGAGATTTCCTTGTCAAAGGAAAGTTTGCTTTACTAACAGCTATGTGTAAAGCAGATTTCAATGGCCTATCATAGGGTCCTAGCTGACCCTCAAATATTAGGGCATATAGAGCAGATGGAATTCCAGAGTCATACTACCTGGTCCCAAACCCTAGCTCCACTCCTTCTGACTATGTGACTCTAGTCTAGTTAATGCACCTTTGAAAGACTTAGTTTTCTCTGTAGAATAGGATTGGTAATATCCGTCTCATGAAGTCTTTGAAGAAATTAAATGAGAAAACGCACAAAAATTATTTTAGTACCATACATGGCACATAGTGTTTAACAAATGTGACTATCTATTACTGATTTTATCATTACAAATTCTGGTGCACAATAAACATAACTATTTTCTATAACTCAACTTAATTTTTGACTTTCAGCCCTTATTCCACCCAATATGAAAAACAGAACTCAGTTAAACAGAAAAATTGCCTCTTGTCCCTCTCCTCCTCGAAGTTAACTCCTAAGTTCCAGATGAGGTCACCTTGGTGGTGGTGGGAATGGGGGATTATGGCCTCCTTCTAAGAATATAACTCATCTCACCCAGTCTTTGACATAGGCAATGGGCCATGTTTTCTTTAATTGCTTCCTGGAGATAGTGATCCACTGAAATGCCATGGCACACTATGGGCACAGTCCATCATATCTTTCCTGCACACATCCCCTTGTGCTATCTGAAAGACTCTTTCAGGTCTCAAATGTACACTCTCATTTGTTGTCTGTGCCCCAGTGAAGAAAACCATAGGAACTTTGGATGTCCTGGAGTATCAGTGAGTATCTGCAGAGATCTCCAAAAATTTCTCCAGCCTAGGCATACCTAACAGCTGGTTCTACTACACAACAGTACTATGATGGTAACAGAAATTCCTCCATAAGATGGGTCATTTCCTGAATATCTTTCAGGATGCCAGACATGGATCCTCTCTGCTCTTACATCCCTAATCAAAGTGTGTGTGTGTGTGTGTGTGTGTGTGTGTGTGTGTATGTGTGTGTGGTAATTGTGTCTCCCTTGTGGGGAGCAAGAAAAACAGAAAAAGGCACAAACACTGGGGAGGGAGAGGAGAAAGGACAAAGAGAAAAGGAGGAAAAGAGAAAGGAAGGCCAAAGAGGGAAGAGAGCAGAGAAAAGAAAGACAGGAAAGGAGAGAGGAAAAGAGGTCTCTCTTGCTTCTTCTCTACTTCTCCCCTCTCTCCTTTCCTGGTGAGAAGGTCTTTACTCAAGGAGAAAAAGTGGTAGGGGATGAGAAAGGAGGAATATCAGGAAGAAACTCAGAGAGAATTGTTCCGACTCATCACATTTACTTCCCCAATCCTTGTTTCACTCTTGTATTTTGCAGTTTGAAGCTAGGAATTGCCACATTTTCCACAGTGTGCTTCTGAGGGGTAAATGGTGGCTAGTGATGATTAGGGAAAGGAAGAAGAGAAGAATAAGGTTAATAAGACCTTTACTTAAGACCAAAGCACCATAAAAATGGGAGTGGGGTCCAGATGCAGAAACACTCTTTGAGCATCTACAGGAAAGTACCCTGTACAGCAGGTGCCCCCCCCACCAGAGGAGGAGTTCCATGACTGTTAAGAAAGCCCACTGGGCTCTAGGAGGAAAGAAGATCTGAGAGCTCCAGGGGACAGGGCATTCAGGATGAGGAGACAATCTCTGACCTGTCCCTGATCCAAAGATGCCAGTGGCTCTCAAATGGCTTTTATTTTCCCTTTATCTTCCATTTGGTTCCTGTCTGCTTCCCTTATCTTGTCAATCCTGAAATCTCTTTAGAAGCTTCTTGACTTGGGGAGCAAGTCAGCTGTTTGACTCTTACTGTGTGCTAGCTCCTTCAATCACACATTCCAGGACTGTTGGCGGCTATTTATTCTCCATCTACAGATGGCTTCATAAAAGCCATTCTCCTTATTCTGAAAAAAGTCCAAGTGGTAGCTGGATATTCATTTAAGATGCAAATCAGGTTATGCAGGTGGCATAAAATCACAGCAGGCTCTGAGAGTCACGGAGGAGGGTGGAACTGACTCAAACACCTCGGCGGCTTGAGGAAAGCACAGCTTCTCCCACCTGCTCTCCTTAAGAGCAACGCCTCCACAGTGGGGCTGCAGTTTGTGGACCTCTGACCTAGATCATCACAGTCTAATAGGATAAAGTTCAATTTTAATGAACAACTCATTCTGGCCCCAAGTAACGGATGCAAGGAAACTTTAGTCATCCGTCGCTTTTTGAGTAGATGATAAAGATGGGGGGGGGGGGCTGGAGTTCATTTATTTATAAATAACACAAAGCCATAAGATGAGCATAAACTGCATAAAATAAACTATTTTCAAGCACAAAGTCTGTAAGTGGAAACTTACTCTCATTTACTCATTACAAGTGTTGCAGTGTCCTTATTTGGTAATATTTTACTGGCCTATGTTGAATGGGCCTGTATTTAGTCAGAAATTGTATTTGCTTGTATAGTCTATAATCCAGAGTTTTCCTTTTTTCATTCTAGCCTTATTACCACCACCTATTTTCAGTTTGAATTGGTAACTTGTCCATATCCAGGAATTTTGTTCCAGAAAAACTGTCAAGGCACATGTTGCTCATAGTGCAACACAATATACTTCTTGAGCCTTCATTGGTCACCTCCATGCCATGACTTGAGAGGCGCTGCTCAAGGACTTAGCCTCCTTTCAATGCAAGTTTCCCTGCTCCACACTTGAATTTCCTCTATTAATGATGAGTTTTGATTTGAGAAGTTAGAAAATAATAAAATTTAGAGGGTGCTATACATGTGTTGGCAGGGAGGGGTGGGGAGGAATACAAAGGTTAAGCAGGAAATTATGGAACATTCCTTAAGGTTGGGGACCTGAGGACAAGGGGGGTTTGTGCCTCAGTTCCTGGGGTATAGCACAGAGAGCTTGTAGGCCTTGCAAGAAGACCCCTAACCTAGCTTGGTATGAGGCCTGAGAATATCTGAAAACTTCCAATTAGTGTCTGTCCATCCCATCCCCCACCCCCACCTGGCCCCAAAATGGCTCAGAAGAGACCAGCCCAGACCTCAGAGGTGTATACAGACAGAGGCCAAAGGACAAACTGCTGTAAAGACAAGGTCTCCCTGTGCAGATGGAGGATAACTATGGGCCACACAGCCCTGCCTCCCCTGCAGGGTTGAATGTAAACCTCAGATGGTTAGCTCTTCCTCTGAGGAGAAGTGGTGGAAAGTAGGGTTTTCCAAATGAGCTATTTGCCTAAAAATTCAGAAGATAATAAATTTACCTTAAATTGAGGAGATCATATATTTTCTGTAATTCAGAGAAATCAAGGATCAAAAATCCATATTACGTGAACTCACAGAATGGATAAAGAAGATGTGGTATATACATACAATAGAATATTACTAAGCAATCAAAAAGAATGAAATATCGCCATTTGCAATAACGTGGATAGAACTAAAGGGTATTACGCTAAGCAAAATAAGTCAATCAGAGAAAGATAAATATATGATTTCACTCATATGTAGAATTTAGAAAACACAACAGATGAACATAGGGGAAGTTAAAAAAATAAGATAAAAACAGGGAGGCAAACCAAAAGACTCTTAAATTCAAAGAACACACTGAGGGTTACTGGAGGAGTGCTGGTTGGGGAATGGGCTGAATGATTATGGGCATTGAGGAGGGCACTTGTTGGGATGCACACTGGGTGTTATATGTAAGTTATGAATCACTGGGTTCTACTCCTGAAACTGTTTTTACACTATATGTTAACTAACTCGGATTTAAATAAAAATTTTTTTTAAGTCAGGAGGAGTAGCCAAGATAGCAGAACAGCATGGGAGTTTTTTTGGTGTCTTGCATCTATGAAATACAGCCAGATCAACACTAAACCATCCTGCACCTAAAAACCACCTAGAAAACTGATTTGAGGATTAACACAAGAATTTGCACAACCTGAACCACAGAACTTAGCAGGTACATGGCACAGAGAGGTGAACTGGGGGAGAGAGAAGCTGCAGATGGCAGGGAGCTGTTTTTGCTTGCAGAGAGAGGACGGAGACAGGGGGTGGGGGGATAGTTTGGGAAAAGCACCCCTTCCCAAAAGCAGCTGGAGAGAAAGTGGAAACAGCCACAGGGGCTGAACTAAAAAGGGAGAAAGGAGAAAGGAGAAGATTTAAATTCCATTAAGATTCTATAAACATGGGGAGTGCAGAGTCTGAAACTCTGCAGCTCAATACCTGGTGGGGTTCTGGTGGGAAGGGCGAATCCCCAGGAGCAGAGTGGGGTCCAGGAGGTTCTCGGGCCACACAGGGAGAAGTGGTTCCACTGCTGGAAGGACATTTGGCAGAGGCTGTGTGGCCACCCGGTCCCAGCAGACCCCAGAGAACAGCCACAGTTCTTGGTGCTGGAACAAGGACATTAAGGCTGAAGCCTGGTGCCAGATGTGTGTTTTGATTTTCCATAATCCCTGAAACGCTGCTGCTACACAATTGTGTGAACTTTTTCTGGGGCGGACTGGCACCCAGCTACAGTCTCTAGGGATCGGAAGCAGCATGGTCCCATGAACATTCCTGGGTGTGGCCGGCATCTGGCCATTGCTTGGTGATATCCTCTCACAGAGGGTCAGAATGTCCAAAGCCACAGTCCCTTAGAAGTGAGGGGTTGGGAAACACAGCCACATTTGAGATAAAACGCAGGAGGGAGGTGCCACCTGTCACTTGACGGCTTGGTCACAGACAGTGTAAAAGTGGGGAGTGCACGGAAGCCAGAGACAAAGGATGGGTGCGTGATTGCTGGTTGGCGAGAGCACAGAGTTTTGATATTAGAGACTGGGTAACTGGGTGACACCATTTTCACCCCTCCCACACATGCCCACACACACCTACAAGTGCCACAACAATCCACCCCAGTAAGATCAGCAGCGCCATCTAGTGAAGAATGGAGCTGTTACACTAAGCCCCATCCAACAGTGCCAACCTCACTCTTCAGGAACACCACAAATCTCTCCACCTGCTTAGTTTCTAGACTATAAAGTGCTTCATAGTTTGACTTCTAGGGGAAACTGATGTAACTTCAATTGTATTTCAGTCTGTTTGCTGGTCCAGCGATTCAATTTTCTTTTTTTCTCCTTTTTCATTTCTTTTCTTTTTCTTGAATACAGAAAGAGAAAAAAATTATTTTTATTTTCAATTTTTATTAAAAATATTTTTATTTTTTCTACTATATTTTTTAATTTTTGGAAATTTTTCAAATGCTATTTTACTTCCATCATTTCATTTTATTCTATACCACTGTATTCATTTTCTCAAATTTTAAAACATTTTCCTTTTTCCCCCTTTTTTCTCTATCAAGTTCCTTCCAATAACTAGAAGAAAACACACCTAGAATCTAGCATAATTTATTTGATTTGTGTATGTTGTTTTTAATTTTTTAATTTTAATTTTTTTTACCTTTTCAATTCCTTTTCTCCCTTCAAAATGATGAAACAAAGGAATTCACAAAAGAAAGAGCAAGAAGAAACGACAGCTAGGGACTTAAACAACACAGATACAAGCAAGATGTCTGAACCAGAATTTAGAATCACCATAATAAGAATACCAGCTGGGGTTTAAAATAGATTAGAATCCCTCTCTATGGAGATCAAAGAAGTAAAAACTAGTCAGGATGATATAAAAAATGCCACAACTGAGCTGAAATCTCGAATGGATGCCATAGTGTCAAGGATGCATGAGGCAGAACAGTGAATCAGCGATATAGAGGACAAACTTCTGGAGAATAATGAAGCAGAAAAAAAGAGGGAAACTAAGGGAAAAGTGCATGATATAATAATTAGAGAAATCAGTGACTCATTAAAAAGGAACAAGATCAGAATCATAGGGGTCCCAGAAGATGAAGAGAGAGAAAAGGGGGTAGAAGGGTTATGTGAGCAAATCATAGCAGAAAACACTCCTAACCTGGACACAGACATCAAAATCCAGGAAGCACAGAGGACTCCCATTAGATTCAACAAAAACCAACCATCAAGAAGGCATATCATAGTCAAATTCACAAAATACTCAGGAAAGGAAAGAATCATGAGAGCAGCAAGGGAAAAAAGTCCTTAACCTACAAGGGAAGACAGATCGGGTTTGCAGCAGACCTATCTACAGAAACTTGGCAGGCCAGAAAGGAGTGGCAGAATATATTCAACATGCTGAATCACAAAAATATGCAGCCAAGAACTCTTTGTCCAGCAAGGCTGTCATTCAAGATACAAAGAGAGATTAAAAGTTCCCCAGACAAACAAAATTAAAGGAGGTTGTGAACACTAAACTAGCCCTGCAAGAAATTTTAAGGAATGGGGACTCCCTGAGGGGAGAAAAGATGAAACAAAACAAAAAAGACCAAAAGCAACAAAGACTAGAAAGGACCAGAGAACACCACCAGAAACTCCCAACTCCACAAGAAATATAATGGCAACAAATTCATATCTTTCAGTACTCTAAACGTCAATGGACTAAGTGCTCCAATCAAAAGACACAGGGTAACAGAATGGATAAGAAAACAAGATCCATCTACATGGATATCCATCTATATGGGTCTAAGAGACCCACTTTAGACCTAAAGACACCTATATAATGAAATGACACCTATACACCTATACAATGAAAACTATAGAAAGCTTATGAAAGAAATCAAAGAAGACAAAAAAATGGAAAAACATTCCATATTCATGGATTGGAAGAACAAATATTGTTAAAATGTCGATATAACCCAAAGAAATCTAAATATTCAATGCAATCTCTATCAAAAGAATACCAGCATACTTTACAGAGCTAGAACACACAATCCTAAAATTTGTATAGAACCAGAAAAGACCCCAAATAGCCAAAGCAATCCCGAAAAAGAAAACCAAAGCTAGAGGCATCACAATTCTGGACTTCAAGATGTATTACAAAGCCGTAATCATCAAGACAGTGTGGAAACAACACAAAAACAGACACTTAGATCAATGGAACAGAATAGAGAATCCAGAAATGGACCCACAAATGTGTGGCCAACTCATCTTTGACAAAGCAAGAAAGACTATCCAATAGAATAAAGATAGTCTCTTCAGCAAATGGTACTGGGAAAACTGGACAACGACATGCAGAAGAATGAACCTGGACCACTTTCTTACACCATACACAAAAATAAACTCAAAATGGATGAGAGACCCAAAAGTAAGACAGGAAGCCATCAAAATCCTCAAGGAGAAAGCAGCAAAACCTCTTTGATCTTGGCCGCAGCAACTTCTTACTCAACACGTCTCCAAAGGCAAGGGAAACAAAGGCAAAAATGAACTATCGGGACCTCATCAAGTTAAAAAGCTTCTGCACATTGAAGGAAACAATCAGCAAAACTAAAAGGCAACCGATGGCATGGGAGATGATATTTGCAAAGGACATATCAGATAAAGGATTAGTATCCAAAATCTATAAAGAACTTATCAAACTCAATATCCAAAAAACAAAAAATCCAGTGAAGAAATGGGCGAAAGACATGAATAGACACTTTTCCAAAGAAGACATCCAGATGGTTAACAGACACATGAAAAACTGCTCAACATCACTTATCATCAGGGAAATACAAATCAAAACCACAATGAATACCACCTCACACCTATCAGAATGGCTAACATTAACTCTGGCAACAATAGATGTTGGTGAGGATGCGGAGAAAGGGGATATCTTCTGCACTGCTGGTGGGAATGCAAACTGGTACAGCCACTCTGGAAAGTAGTGTGGAGGTTCCTCAAAAAATTAGCAATAGAACTACCCTACGACCCAGCAATTGCACTACTAGGCATTTATCCAAGGGATACAGGTGTGCCATTTCAAAGAGGCACATGCACCTCATTGTTTATTATCAGGACTATCAACAATAGCCAAAGTATGGAAAGAGTCCAAATGTTCATCGATGGATGAATAAAGAAGAAGTGGTATATATACATACAATGGAGTATTACTCAGCAATCAAAAAGAATGAAATCTTGCCATTTGCAACTACGTGGATGGAACTAGAGGGTATTATGCTAAGCAAAATTAGTCAGAGAAAGACAAATATATATGACTTTACTCATATGAGGACTTTAAAATACAAAACAGATGAGCATAAGGGAAGGGAAGCAAAAATAATCTAAAAACAGGGAGGGGGACCAAAACATAAGAGACTCTTAAATATGGAGAACAAACAGAGGTTGCTAGAGGTGTTGTGGGAGGGGAGATGGGCTAAATGGGTAATGGGCATTAGGAATCTACTCCTGAAATCATTGTTGCACTATATGCTAACTAACTTGAATGTAAATTAAAAAAATTAAATAAAATTTTTTAAAGTCACATAGTAGTAGTAATAATAGTAGTAATACAGTAGTAGCAGTAGTAGTAAGAACACAGTAGTTGTCATCATAGTAACAGTAACACAGTAGTATAGCGGCAGTAATAATACAGGAGTAGGTAGTGGTGTTGGTAGTAGCAGGAAGCAGAGGCTAGCATTTATTGAGAATTTTCTATTTGCCATGCCTTATTTAAGTATTTTACATAAAAGTGCTCAATTAATCCTTATAACAATCCTATGAGATGGGTATTTATTCCCATTTTACAGATGAGAAAAGAGACATAAGAAAAAGATAAAAGTATGAACAAAGAAAGACTCATTGAATATTTGCTGAGTGAATTAATGGGTTCATTCATGAAATCATACATAAACAGGAAGTGATTCCCACACAAAATCAGGTGTGGGTATCTCATAGTCACTGACAGAGCTTTTTAGTGCTCTGTATTTAGAAACCAAATATAGGGCAAGAACTTTTAATAATAAGATGAAAACAGAAATAAGGATAGGGAACCATCACTGGCTAACTTATGACTTACCTCTTCATCTTATACTTTCCTCCATCCCTTCACATCAGTCCACAATGGATCCCTTTACCCTTCCTCTAACATAATGTTATAACCTATATCAACTTCCAAAATGAGATTTCTAGAGCCAGTGTTTTTTCTGCTCTTCTGCACGACAAGCAGTAGGCAAGGCTGAGGAGGAAGGCAGCCAGCAGGGAAAAAATGCCATTAGGACCACATGGGCCAATGATTTGTGACATTTTTGGAGCCCAAAGCTATTCCTGGTCCAGATACTGCCCTATTCCCCAAGCCATGGCCCCAACTCTTTAGTGATAAAATACCCCATCATTTGATTGAATTTTTCCCAGGCAGAAGTCCTTAGTGGTATATATTTACTTTGCAATTAAAGGGATTTTAAGTTGTTTTGTTTTGTTTTTTTTAATGGCAATTTCCTACTCAGCCACAAGGAAGGTTTTCAGTCCCAATTAGGATATGAACTGAAGTGATTCTTCAGTGTGTACAGAATCCAGGCCTCCCTTTCCACAAAAAAGACAAACACTGGACCCTGGCTGGTCATGCCACCTAGTGGCATACTCCATCTTCTGTGAGCCTCCCTCAGTCTGAAATGAGGGTGCCCAGCCATCAGTTAAATTATTCCATCTCACAGCCTATGAATTTCAATAAATATACCATCTGTTCACCTTCTGTGTGGGAGTTCAATCATCTTCTTGGCAGCGGTATTATTCTACAGCAATTACCTATGTCTTTATCACCCCTCAATGAGCTGCTGCAGCATCTCTGTAAAACTGACAAGTTTTAAACCACAGTTTCTGTAGATAGGACAGTCTGTATGGTTAGAACACACAAAAAAATAATCCACGTTTAAGTGTGGGGGACCCTCAACCTAATGAAATGAGCAGGCTTCCCTTTGAACTGCACCATAGAACCGTGGGGACTTTGTTTCTGGCTTGGTGAGGTAACAAGACTGGAGAAAGGAAAGGCCACACTGAGAGAGGTGCCTCATGCTAACACATGTGCAATCAGATGAGAGATCTACTCCAGCTCTGCCACCAGCCTGCCGTGTGCCTGCATGCATGGGCAAATATCCTCTCGGGGCCTCAGTTTCCTCTTCTGGAAAATGGAATGATGAACTTCTCTTTAGCTATGAAACTGGAAGACTCTAGTGGATAGAGAATGGGAGCCTACAGTGCAGCCCACGCCCAGATGTACCACTGACTTGCTGAGCCTCACTGAGTTGCTAAGTAAAATCACAGCTATGAAAAGAAAAAGGCACAACTACCAAAGTGATTTGAATGCTTTTAAAATTTGGATTATTATTAATGATATTTTCTTGCACAGTATATGAGAGAGGAAACAAGGACTCAGGCTAATTTGCTCAATACTACCCCTAGAATATGGGGAAGCTGGGCTTTAACGCATGACTGGTTCCAAAGTCCAAGCTCTTAAATACAGTGCCATATTGGAAGGCTTCACGAAAAAAGGAGAATTTCAGGATAAGGCTTAGATTTAAAGAAAGTATGGAAGGCATTTCAGAAGAAAGCATATATACCTATCTCATACATGCCCAACATTAGCTTTCTATTGTTTCAGTTCTGGCTACTGGTCCTCCAGTCATGTATCCAGACAAGCTATGACCTTAACAGTGCATGTGTTCCCCAGACCCTGTTCATTTTCTTTCTGGGCACATAAAAGCATTAAATTCTTAGCATCCCTTATAGGTAGAGTGGGAACAGCGGACTGGGTTCTGGCCAGTGGGATGTGGGCCAAAATTCTGTATACTATCCGAGTGTGGCCATAAAACCTTTCCCTTCCACTCACACAGCTGGAAGTGAAAGACTCTGGCACAGCAGTGCCCTAATAAGAATCATAATTCCTGAGTTGTCACATTGAGGGAAGCCTTATGGAAGGCCACCCTCTCTGCACTGGACTGTGGTAAACTGGAAAACAAATCTTTATTTTGCATCCTCCTAAGATTTTTAGGTTGCTTGTTATAGCTTTTTAAATTTAGATCATAACAGGGGCACCTCTATGGCTCAGTCAGTTAAGCTTAGGTCATGATCTCACAATTTGTGGGTTTGAGCCCTGCATCAGGCTCTGTGCTGACAGCTCAGAGCCTGGAGCCTATTTCAGATTCTGTGTCTCCATCTCTCTTTGCCCCTCCTCTGCTCATGTTCTGTCTGTCTGTCTGTCTCTCTCTCTCTCTCAAAAATAAAATTATCTTTTAAAAAATTTAATTTGTATCATAATGTTAAGGATATTTTCAGTACACTACTCCTAGTCAGTAGACTGACCAGTAGTAATAGCAGTGGCACATTATTTTTTGCCTGTCCAGGATCCAATACCCTTTCTTCTTTCTTCTGAATCCAATTTCCAACACTCCTTCTCTAGCACCTTGATCTTCCTGAACTTCAGTCTTCATGGTTCTAAAAGGGGTATCAGCACCCCTCCTCAGCTCTGAGGCTAAGCCAAATAAGAGGCAAATCCTGGGACTTCTTTTCTAAAACTTGTGGAAAAGAAACTCTTTTTCCCCTGGGAAGGCTAAGCTGGATAATGTTAAGTCTGAAGCAGCCACAAGTTCATTATAAAGAAGAGCCTGCCCTAGAGTAAAGTTAGCATATAGGACACCAGAACTATAAGAGGGGTGGACAGTGGCAGTAAGAGGACTGGAAAGGAAAGAAAGGGGGTGGGTGGCAAAGCAAGAGAGAGAATAGAGGCAGGGAGACAAAGGGTGGCCAGGGGAGCAGGAGGTAGCAAAGGCTGGGCAAAGAGAGAAAGGTGTGTGAAGAAACATGAAGGCAGGGGAGGTGACATGTGTGTGTGAAGGTGTGTGAAGGACATGAGGCAGGGGAGGTGACAAGTCAAAGCTGAGGGGCAGGGGCAGTAGGAATGAATGCAGCAGAGGGAGTAGAATCAGAGAGCAAAATGAGTAGGGACACAGAGAGAGACATTGACAGAAAGAGAGAGAGGGGAGAAGAGGTGAGGGATGGGGTAGGGGAGCGAAGAATGGGGGTAGAGTCAGAGGGAGAGAAAGCCAAGGGAAAAGTAGAGGAGAGAATTAATGGTTAAGGGATGGGAAGGGATGCAGAAAGAGAGACAGAGGAAAGGAGAAAGGGAGAGCAGGGGAAGAGAGAAGAGAAGGAGGGAGGGAAATAGGTGAGATCATATTTGAGTCCCTGGGTCCTGCTAAAATAGCCTCACCCCTGGAGTCAAATTCTCTTTTCCATTTATCCAATTTAATCAGGGTCTTGTCACTCACCACAGGAATTTTTTTTTCTTCATATTTTCCAAAACCTTAAAAGTAGATGAAAGAGGGATGCCTGGGTGGCTCAGTTGGTTAAGCGTCCAACTTCAGCTCAGGTCATGATCTCACAGTTTGCAAGTTCAAGCCCCGCGTTGGGCTCTGCGCTGACAGCTCAGAGCCTGGAGCCTGCTTCAAATTCTGTGTCTCGCTCTCTCTCTGCCCCTCCACCACTCATGTTCTGTCTGTCTCTCAAAAAATAAGTAAACATTTAAAAAAGTACCTGAAAGCAATGTGTAATTGTCAAAACATGGACACAAAATTATGTAATAAAGTCAACAAAAACAAATTAACTGCTTTTTCACAAAATGAGAATTTTCAATATTCAAAGCATCTCTATCAACTTATCCTTTTGGTATGTCCCCATTGACTTCAATCCTCTCCTAGCCTGTGACTACATTCTATCATGGTTTCTGGCCAATTCTTTCCTCCCTTTTCATCTTGTTCCCTATTCTAATAGGTTGTTCTGTCTTTATCACCTTTTCCTGATGCAAAGTGCCTTGTTTCTGTCTTTCACATAATCATTTAGTATGCTGCAACGTCCCAGGTGTCCACCCCTACAGCCCTGAAATAGCTCTCAACATTGTAGTAGCAGCTACTAAGGCACATGAACCTGATCCCACAGGATTCCACTCAAATCACCCAATGTGAGTCAACAGAGAGCTGAGGTTCCTTGTTCTGAATCCTGCTAACATCATATCCTCAAAAGTAGAAGCAAGAAACAATTGGCTTAAAATGAAAGTCAATGTTCAAATTTCCAAGGGAGATAAAAAGATGAAAATGTGCTTGTCATAAAGAACAGATGAAAGAGACACAGAGACACAGAAAGACAGAGAGATTACATGTATGAACATGTGGGTATATATTCTAGAAGGAAGGGTTAGAAGGTAAATCAAAGGATCCACTTGTCAAATACATATCAGGGAATAAAACACTGGCTTTCTCTAGAGCCAGAAGAAAAATTAAGCAATCAGTAGAATTTTAAGAGGCAAAAGAAAGAAGGTACTTTAATGAAAGCCAATGGAGCAGTTTCACAGCTGGGAGGCAAATGTCACCCCCCTCTTAGTGAAAGCACCTGAGGTAGAGTCACCAACAGGGAGTCCCTGCACTCTAGGGACCTACATTTATTTTGTCAGCGTATTTCATATCCATTCAAGCAAAATGATATGTATGACATTTGGGCACAAGGTCTTTTTCAAAGAGAAAAATCAACCCCGCCAAGTTAGTTTTTCTCATTCACCAGCCACCACCCACACACTGTCAGCCCTCTACCATTCACTCACAGAACCAGAGCCAGGAAACTGTTCCATGCAATCCCAGAGGCTTGGCTTTTTTTTCTGCTACTCTTATGCATAATTTACTAATATATAAAATTCCTGTCAACAGTGCCCTTAGTTTTTCATGTATCAATGAATTTTAAGGCTTTATAAAAATCAGGATCCAGATAAAAGGATTGTAGACAAAGAGCTCAGTTTTTTTTCTAAAAAGTGAAAATTGTAATTTCTTTTTTTTTATGTTTATTTATTTTCAAGAGAGAGACAGACATAGCATGAGCAGGAAGGGGCAGAAAGAGAGGGAGACACAGAATCCGAAGCAGGCTCCAGGCTCTGAGCTATCAGCACAGAGCCTCATGTGGGGCTTGAACTCACAGACTACGAGATCATGACCTGAGCTTAAGTCAAACACTCAATGAACTGAGCCACCCAGGCACTCCAAAAATTGTACTTTTTTTATTTTTTTATTTTTTTATTAATTAGTTTTTTGAACTTTAAAGATCAGATTTGAAGAAAACAAACAAACAAACAAACAAAACCCACAACCCAAGGGATGCGATTTTACATCTCAAGACATCTCCAAGGTATTCAAAAATTGTATTTTCTATAGAAGGTTGAGTGCTTTCATTTTGTTTGTTTTGTTTTGTTGTTTTGTTTTGTTTTGTTTGAGGGGGAAGGAAATGTCATTAAGAAAGAATTCCTGATGAGATTTAAAATGACCCAACTCCTTCCTTCATCTGAAACTCCACACTCAGGGGACCCAAGGGACCAATGTAGCCCCTCCACTTTGGACAAGGTAGTGAACCTTAATTCTTGTCTCTCTTATTAACCTATGAAATGCAATAGGCATTGAAAAAAAAAACCCAATACCCCTTCTCTCTTATTCCCATGCCCTGCTCCACACCCACAGCTCCAGAACTCACCCTGGCCCCTCCTTTTATTTAAGGCAACAGTCCTCCCTCAAATCCACCAACCCAAACTACCCAAGGTCACAAGGTCCTCGAACATTCCCACCTTCTACACTTCTACCAAAGATACCCATCCACTCTTCCAACATCTCAAATTAAAGGTAGAAGGAGACAGAAGGTATGCTCATGTTCCTCCTAACCCAAAACAGAACAATGTCCTTCATCTTCTTGATCTTTCTCTACTGAAAATGGTTACAGTCATGTAAATGTGATTATCACAAAAATCCTCTGTAGGAGATACTATCATCTTCCCCCCATTTTACAGAAAAAGAAACTGAGGCAAAGTAGGTATGTTACTCACCCAAGATCATACAAACAGGTGAGTCAAAATTTGTATTCATAACTTTGAGTCAAGAGCTCATGAACTTAAGCATTCCATTCCATTACCTCCCTGGGCCCATTTAAATATGGTATTCTGCTACACAACATTAGACACATAATGTATTTCTAATGAAACTTTCTCAAACAATAACCCCTAAGAAGGAAAAAAAAAAAGGCAGGTCATGGCCCAACCAAAGAAATCAGTAAGGTTATTTTGTTCAAATCTTTCATGGAATAAATAATTCCATTATGTTTATGGCCCTATGTCAAAAGAGGACAGTTTGACTGTCTCCTGGAGTCCTCTGGTTTTTAGTGGGTCCCAAGTGAGAAATCTGCTGGAGACTTTTCAATGTTGCACAAAGCCGCCAATCACATTTATTGACTTTCTGCCCTACAAACAGTGGGAAGAGTGACTTCATCCCCCAATCAGCATTACAGATCTTGACACTGAATGAGCAAAAGCTTTTTGCACTCCAGAAAAGCAATTATTTTCTGAAGGAAAAAAAATCCAGTCAATTTCTTAGGCATAATGAAGCCACCTATTAATCTTGTCCTGCTACTCTTGCTAATTCTGGAAACAGGAAAGTAGTCACGCCTTGTTGCTCTCGAATTTAAAAACTATGCACGTCATCAAAAACAACAGACTTTTCAACTTGGTCCTTCAATTGGTCAAGCTTTTCTGCAAGCAACTACTTAGGTACCAACCAGTAGAGAAGAGAAGCTATTTAATTACCATTTTAAATCTAGGTTGTGGTTTTGTTGTAGGCTATCTAAATATCACTGGCTGAAGCACAGGGCATTTAGTAATACAAAATTCACTTCCTTGGATCACAAAAACAATCTTTAATATTAACGTGGGTAGCTTGAGGAATTCTCTTTTTAATGTTTTTACAAGAATTCTTGTTGATAACTGAATTGCCAAGTTGTGCCTCAACCCCAGATAACTAATTCTGCTATTACATTCCTTTCCAGTGATTAATACAAATCTGCCCTCTGTTACTCAGAGTCTACAGGCTTCAATGTGAAGAAAAGATAAGTTCAGAAATAGAGAGTGCCTGATGGGTCAATATTTGTAGAAGATATACTAGTTATAGAGAAATCCAGGGGGGAGGGGCCAAGATGGCAGAGCAGCATGGAAATTCTCTGCTTCTTTCATCCTTGAAATGCAGCTAGATCAGCACCAAACCATTTTGCACACCTAGAAAATTGATCTGAGGACTAACACAATAATCTGCATAACTTAAGCCACAGAACTCAGCAGGAATTCACCCCAAAAGAAAGAACAGGAAGAAATGGCAGCCAGGGACTTAATCACACAGACATATGCAAGAGGTCTGAGCCAGAATTTAGAGTCACAATAATAAGAATACCAGCTGGGGTTGAAAAAAACATAGAATCCCTTTCTGCAGATATAAAAGAAGTAAAATCTAGTCAGGACAAAATTAAAAATGCAATAACAGAGATGCAATCTCAAATGCATGCTGTGACGGCAAGAATGGATGAAGTAGAGCAGTGAATCAGTGATAGAGAAGACAAACTTATGGGGAATAATGAAGCAGAAAAAAAGAGGGAAACTAAAGCAAAAGAGCACGATATAAGAATTATAGAAATCAGTGACTCATTAAAAAGGAACAACATCAGAATTGTAGGGGTCCGAGAAAATGAAGAGAGAGAAAAAGGGGTAGAAGGGTTGTGTGAGAAAGTCACAGCAGAAAACTTTCCTAATCTGGGGGAAGACAGACATCAAAATCCAGGAAGCACAGAGAACTCCCACTAGATTCCACAAATACCAAAACCATCAACAAGGCATATCATAGCCAAATTCACAAAATACACAGACAAGGAAAGAATTATAAAAGCAGCAAGGAAAAAGAAGTCCTTAACCTACAAGGGAAGACAGATCAGATTTACAGCAGACCTATCTACAGAAACTTGACAAGCCAGAAAGGAGTGGCAGGATATATTCAACATGTTGAACCACAAAAATATGCAGCCAAGAATTCTTTATCCAGCAAGCCTGTCATTCAAAATAGAAGGAGAGATAAAGAGTTTCCCGGACAAACAAAAACTAAAGGAGTTCGTAACTACTAAACCAGCCCTGCAAGAAATTTTAAGGGGGACTCTATGAGGGGAGAAAAGAAGAAACAAAAAGAGACCAAAAACAGCAAAGACTAGAAAGGAACAGAGAACACCACCAGAAACTACCAACTCTACAGGCAACACAATGGCAGTAAGTTCATATCTTTCAGTACTCACTCTAAAAGTTAATGGACTAAATGCTCAGTCAAAATACATAGGGTAACAGAATGGATAAGAAAACAAGATCCATCTATTTGTTGTTTACAAGAGACCCACTTTAGACCTAAAGACACCTTCAGATTGAAAGGGGATGGAGAAACATCTATTATGCCAACAGTCGCCAAAAGAAAGCCGGAGTAGCCATACTTGTATCAGACAATCTAGATTTTAAAATAAAGACTGTAACAAGAGACAAAGAAGGGCATTGTATCATAATTAAGGGGTTTATCTACCAAGAAGACATAACAATTGTAAATATTTATGCCCCCAATGTGAAACACACAAATGTTTAAATTAATTAATTACAAGCATAAAGACACTAATCGACAATAATACCATAATCATAGGGGACTTCAGCACCCCACTTACAACAATGAACAGATCATCTAAGCAGAAAATCAACAAGGAAACAACGGCTTTAAATGACACACTGGAACGGATGAACTTTACAAATATATTCAGAATATTTCATCCTAAAGCAGCAGAATACACATTCTTCTCCAGGGCACATGGAACATTCTTCAGAATAGGTCACCTACTGGGACACAAATCAGCCCTCAACAAGTACAAAAGGATTGAGATCATACTGTGCATATTTTCAGACCACAGCACTGTGAAACTTGAAATCAACCACAAGAAAAAACTTGGAAAGATAGCAAATACTTGGAGACTAAAGAACATCATACTAAAGAATGAATGGGTTGACCAAGAAGTTAAAGAGAAAATTAAAAAGTGCATGGAAGCCAATGAAAATGATAACACCACAGCCCAAAACTTCTGGGATGCAGCAAAGGCAGTCATAAGAAGGGAAATTTATAGAAATACAGACCTTCCTAAAGAAGGAAGAAAGGTCTCAGATATACAACTTTACCTTACACCTTAAAAAGCTGGAAAAAGAATAGCAAATACAATCCAAAACCAGAAAAAGATGGGAAATAATAAAAATTAGAGTGGAAGTCAATGCTATCAAAAAAAAAAAAAGCCAGAACTAATCAATGAAACCAGGAGCTGGTTCTTTGAAAGAATTAACAAAATTGAAACCCCTATCCAGCTAGGCCAAAAAGAGAAAGGAAAGGACCCAAATAAATAAAATCAAGAATGAAGAGGAGAGATCACAAACAATACTGCAGAAATACAAACAATATTAAGAGACTATTATGAGCACCTGTATGCCAATAAATTGGGTAACCTGGGAGAAATGGACAAATTCCTAGAAACATATAAACTACCAATACTGAAAAAGGAAGAAATAAAAAATTTGAACAAACCCATAACCAGTAAAGAATTTGAATTAGTAATCAAAAATCTCCCAAAAACCAAGAGTCCAGGGCTAGATGGCTTTCCAGGGGAATTCTACCAAACATTTAAAGAAGAGATGGGCACCTGGATGGCTCAGTCGGTTAAGCATCTGACTTCCGCTCAGGTCATGATCCCGCAGTTTGTGAGTTCGAGCCCTGTGTCGGGCTCTGTGGTGACAGCTCAGAGCCTGGAGCCTGCTTCCAATTCTGTGTCTCCCTCTCTCTCTGCCCCTCCCCTGTTCACGCTCTGTCTCTCAATAATAAATAAATGTTTAAAAAATTTTTAAATAAAAAAAAATAAAGAAGAGATGGGGTGACTGGATGGCTCAGTTGGTTAAGTGTTTGACTTCCGCTCAAGTTATGATCTCACAGTTCATGAGTTTGAGTGCCACGTTCAGCTCTGTGATGACAGCTCCAAGCCTGGAGTCTGCTTCAGATTCTGTGTCTCCCCCTCTCTCTGTCCTTCCCCTGCTCACGCTGTCCCTGTCTCTCAAAGAAGGAATAAATGTTAGAAAAAAAAAAGAACAGTTAACACCTATTCTCTTGAAGCTGTTCCAAAAAAAAATAGAAATGGAAGGAAAACTTCCAAACTCATTCTATGAGGCCAGCATTACCTTGATTCCAAAACCAGACAGAGACCTCACTAAAAAGGAAAACTACAGACCAATCTCCCTGATGAACATGGATGCAAAAACCCTCAACAAGATACTAGCCAACCAGATCCAACAATATATTAAAAGTGGGATTTATACCTGGGATGCAAGGTTGGTTCAATATCTGCAAATAAATCGATGTGATACATCGCATTAATAAAAGATAGGACAGGACCACATGATCTTCTCAATTATGCAGAGAAAGCATTCAACAAAATACACAAACCTTTCTTGATAATAACTCTCAAGAAAGAACAGATAGAAGGATCATACCTCAAGATCATAAAAGCCATATATGAGAGACCCACCAGTAATATCATCCTTAATGGGGAAAAACTGACAGCTTTCCCCCTAAGGTCAGGAACAAGACAGGGATGTCCACTCTCGCCACTGTTATTAAACACAGTATTGGAAGTCCTAGCCTCAGCAATCAGACAACACAAAGGAATAAAAGGCATCCAAATCAGTAAGAAGGAAGTCAAACTTTCACCCTTCGCAAACAACATGATACTCTATATTGAAAACCTAAAAGAGTCCATCGAAAACATGCTAGAACTGATCCATGAATTCAACAAAGTCACAGGATCTAAAATCAACGCACAGAAATTGGTTGCACGTCTATATATCAATAATGAGCAACATAAAGAGAAATCAAGGAATCGATCCCATTTACAATGTCACCAAAAACCACAAAATACCTAATAAACCTAACCAAAGAGGTGAAAATCTATACAATGAAAACTGTAGAAAGCTTATGAAAGAAATCAAAGAAGACCAAAAAAAATGGAAAAACATTCCATGTTCATGGATTGGAAGAACAAATATTGTTAAAATGTCGATATAACCCAAAGAAATCTAAATATTCAATGCAATCTCTATCAAAAGAATACCAGCATACTTTACAGAGCTAGAACACACAATCCTAAAATTTGTATAGAACCAGAAAAGACCCCAAATAGCCAAAGCAATCCCGAAAAAGAAAACCAAAGCTAGAGGCATCACAATTCTGGACTTCAAGATGTATTACAAAGCCGTAATCATCAAGACAGTGTGGAAACAACACAAAAACAGACACTTAGATCAATGGAACAGAATAGAGAATCCAGAAATGGACCCACAAATGTGTGGCCAACTCATCTTTGACAAAGCAAGAAAGACTATCCAATAGAATAAAGATAGTCTCTTCAGCAAATGGTACTGGGAAAACTGGACAACGACATGCAGAAGAATGAACCTGGACCACTTTCTTACACCATACACAAAAATAAACTCAAAATGGATGAGAGACCCAAAAGTAAGACAGGAAGCCATCAAAATCCTCAAGGAGAAAGCAGCAAAACCTCTTTGATCTTGGCCGCAGCAACTTCTTACTCAACACGTCTCCAAAGGCAAGGGAAACAAAGGCAAAAATGAACTATCGGGACCTCATCAAGTTAAAAAGCTTCTGCACATTGAAGGAAACAATCAGCAAAACTAAAAGGCAACCGATGGCATGGGAGATGATATTTGCAAAGGACATATCAGATAAAGGATTAGTATCCAAAATCTATAAAGAACTTATCAAACTCAACATCCAAAAAACAAATAATTCAGTGAAGAAATGGGCAAAAGACATGAATAGACACTTTTCCAAAGAAGACATCCAGATGGTTAATAGACACATGAGAAACTGCTCAACATCACTCATCATCAGGGAAATACAAATCAAAACCACAATGAGATACCACCTCACACCTGTCAGAATGGCTCACATTAACAACTCAGACAACAACAGATGTTGGCGAGGATGTGGAGAAAGGGGAATTCTTTTGCACTGCTGGTAGGAATGAAAATTGGTGAAGCCACTCTGGAAAACAGTGTGGAGGTTCCTCAAAAAATTAAAAATAGAATTACCCTATGACCCAGCAATTGCACTACTAGGTATTTATCCAGAGGATATAGGTATGCTGTTTCGAAGGGACACATGCACCCCAATGTTTATATCAGGACTATCAACAATAGCCAAATTATGGAAAGAGCCAAAATTTCCATCAACAGATGAATGGATAAAGAAGATTTGGCTATTGTTGTGTGTGTGTGGGTGTGTGTGTGTGTGTGTGTGTATAGTGAAGTTAGGCAGTCAGAGAAAGACAAATATTATATGACTTCATTCATATGTGGAATTTAAGATACAAAACAGATGAATATAGGGGAAGGGAAGCAAAAATAATATAAAAACAGGGAGGTGGACAGACATAAGAGACTCTTAAATATAAAGAACAAACTGAGGGTTGCTGGAGAGGTTGCAGGTGGGGGTATGGACTAAACGGTCAAGGGGCATTGAGGAAGACATTTGTTTGGATGAGAACTGGGTGTTATACATAGGAGATGAATCACTGGATTCTACTCCTGAAGTCATTATTGCACTACATGCTAATTAACTTGGATGTAAATTTTAAAATATAAATAAATAATTTAAAAAAGCAGTTGTAGAGAATCCAAAGGATGTTCTAACGATTTTGGAAAAGAGTGATACAAAAATTAAATACAAATATTACATGATACTTTGTATTTGATAGCGCAGACCTGCACTATCTTGCTTACCCTATATGTTAATTCTATTTTTATATTTTGGAGGCTAGTATATGGTATAATGCTTGCTATAGGAGGGTGATTTGATTATATTTGTATTTTTAAAAGTGCCACCTTTGGCTGCCGTGTAGAGAACCATTTGGAGGGGAGCAATGTCAGAGTTTAGAACGACTCAGAACAGGAGTTTGGAAGCTGTTACAGTAACATTCAACATGGTCAGAAGGAGGAGAATTGGGATGGTAGATGGTTTTAAAGAGGTACTTAGGCAGTGGTGTGGTCAGGTACTCATGATGGATTGGATGCAGGGATGAGGAAGAGGAAGGAGGTAAGGTTTCTGGATTAATGGATGGTAGACATGCACACAGAGAGAGGACACACTAGTGGAGGAGAGTGTGTGCAGAATATGATAACAAAACATTTAGGACCTTGTGAATGTGAGGTACCTGTAAGACATCCAAGTAGACATGAGACAAAAGTGGCTGTATATGCAATGCCATCCCAAAGGCCTGGGTAACAAATATCTGTCAATCTACTACCTACCAGACACTGGACTAGATACTGGGGATAGAGCAGTGAAAAAGTTCTCTCTCACCCTTGCCCTTGCAGACCTTGGAGTCTAGGTAGAGAAAGGGGCATTAGTCAAGCAATTACCCAAATGAATAAATGGAAACCATGAAAAGGAAGTATTTCAAGATGAGAAAGAACCAATTACACCAAATGATGCTAAGAGATGGAGAAGGATACAGACAGAGCCTTCTATTGGATTTGGTGTCATGGAGGTCACTGGAATCTTGACAGGAGATGTTTCAGTAGAATGCCAAAGACAAAAGCCAGATTCAAACCATAAAATCAGAAAAGTGGGGAATTACAGACAGTGACTATGAACATTTGTACAAAAAGTTTTGCTGAAGGGGAGTAGTAAAATGGAGCCATGGATAGAAAGAGGCATAGAAGAGCTATTTAAGAAGGATGGTTTGAAAGCATGTTTGTACATTCCAGCAGAAAGGGAGAGAGTTATACACTGGGGAGAGGGTGCTGTGAGTGAGCCAAGTCAGTAAGACCAGACAATTATTAGAAGTACAGGGTTATTCTTTGGAGAGATGGTGATGGAAGGGAGTGTTAGAGAGCTTCTGAGGTACAAATAATGTTCTGTTTTCTGATCTAGGTACTAGCTAAATAAGTATGTTCATTTTGTGAAAATATATCAAGAGGTAAATTTGTGTGAACTCTTTCCTATGTATATACTATATGTCAATAAAAAGTGGGGTCTTTTTTTATTTTTTATTTTTTAAAATTTACATCCAAATTAGTTATCATGTAGTGCACCAATTATTTCAGGAGTAGATTCCTTAATGCCCCTTACCCATTTAGCCCATCCCCCCTCCCACAACCCCTCCAGTAACCCTCAGTTTGTTCTCCATATTTATGAGTCTCTTCTGTTTTGTCCCCCTCCCTGTTTTTATATTATTTTTGTTTCCCTTCCCTTATGTTCATCTGTTTTGTCTCTTAAAGTCCTCATATGAGTGAAGTCATATGATTTTTGTCTTTCAAAAAGTGGCGTCTTCTAAACAGAAGGATTGGAAAAGAAGAAACAAAACCATCATTTTTTTTTGCAAGTGATATGATTATCTATATAGAAAATCCTAACAAATTTATGAACTATTATAAATAAAAGGAAAATTTAGCAAGCTGGTTGCATATAACACAATATACAAGTCAATTGCACCAGAACAAAAACAAAATAAGACATATTTTTAATACACCATTTAAAATAGAAATGAAAACTATAAAAATACTTATTAAGAAATTTTTAAAAATATATGCTTAAGCTGGATACAGAAAATTGTGACATTTTAAAAAAGATATTAAGGAAAAACTAATAGAGCAATGCATGTGCTAATGAATAGGAAGATTTGATTTTGTAATGATGTCAATTCTCCCCAAATTGATCGAGAGACTCAGTGTGCCTATCAAAACCACAACTAGATTTTGTGGAAATGTGCAAAATTTGATTCTAAAATGCACAAATAGTCAAGGGCTAAGAAGAGCCAATACACCTGTAAGAAAAGAAGGGAGCGTTTGCTCCACATGTACCAGGATTTATTACAAAGCTAGGTAACTAGCTAATCTGTGAAGTAACTAAAGTAGGTCACTGCAATATTGGCATAGAGATGATCTGAACACATTTGGAACTTTGTTATATGAGTAAGGGTCTTGTATAATCTATTGTCCAAACTGGGTCACGATAAGGGAACTGTTTATCCATAATTATGTCAGGCTAACAAATACAACCAGTATTAAACTAGGCAAATGAGAATGTATCCTCAGTATATCAGTGACAAAGTTAGAAGAGAACAAGTAGAAACAGCCTTTGATGAAAACAAAGACATTTCACCTGCAGATACGGGTAGGAAATGGAAGACAGATAAAGATGGAAGAGGGCTGTTAGATTTGATGATAGGTATTTGGCTTGCCTTACTATTTCTATTTTCTCAATAGATTTTGAGGCAAGGGCATCAGCTGAGGGTAAATCTGAAAGGAGTCTAGGGAGCTAGGTCCAAGAGAAGACAGTGTGAGTGCTCTGCAATGTAGAATAAATGTACTAAGAAAGTGTAAGTAGAATTGCCAGGCAGCGTCAAGGGTAAATTTTAGATTTATGTCATGAATTTATAGATCAATGAGCACTATGTGTTTTTCTCCTGCAACATTTAGCTGCTTAAATAACTACTGGGAGATTGTGAAATCTAAACTAGGTTTAAAAAAAAAGTAGGGGCATCTTGGTGGCTCAGTCAGACAGTTAAGAGACAACTCTTGATTTCAGCTCAGGTCATGATCTCACAGTTCGTAGACTCGAGCCCCAGATCAGGCTCTGTGCTGACAGTATAGAGCTGACCTCAGATTCTCTCTCTCCTTCTCTCCACGCCCCTCCTCCAATCATGTATGCATTCTCTTTTCTCTCAAAATAACTAAGTAAGTTTAAAAAAAAAAAAAGGAAAGGGGCGCCTTTCCTCAATCGGTTGAGCGACCGACTTTGGCTCAGGTCATGATCTCATGGTTTGTGAGTCCGAGCCCCACGTTGGGCTCTGTGCTAACAGCTTAGAGCCTGAAGCCTGCTTCTGATTCTGTGTCTCCCTCTCTCTCCGCCCCTCCCCCACTCATGCTCTCTGTCTCAGAAGTAAAAAACATTAAAAAATAAGGAAAGTAAGGAAAAAAGGGGTATTGTGAATAATGACAATGTGGTAGGGCAATGGATGAGAGGTCTGCTAGGGTGACAGGACTGGAAAGGGTAGGCTGGGAGAATGGAATGGGTACCAGAGAGCAGGCTCCCTTAAATGAAAATGCTGGTGGCAGTGCCATTTGTTTTGGCAATGAGAAGTCATGGGACCATGGGAATGGGGCATCTGGGAATATTTGTGTCACAAAGTCATGCATCACAAAATGTTAAAGCTGAGATCCAGAGAGGTAAAGTAATGTGTCCAATGTGATAAGTGAGAACATGTACTGAGCTCTTACTATTTGCACAGAGGTAAAGGTGTGATAAGCACTCCTGGGGCACTACTGAAAAGGGATCCTAACTTCTTGGAAGTTCCAATCTCTCTGTCACTCATTTTACTAACTTGGAGGCCAAATAGGAGAGGAAAGAAGAAGCACATTTCTCCTACTTTTTAAAAATCATTATGGGAGCCATCTAGGAAATTAATAAAATACTATTAATTAATAATAAAGTCACGAAGTGTTTGCTATGTGTAAACACAGTGGTAGATGCTTTGATGATATTCTGGGATGCGATATGGCTGACACTCTCCTTAGAAACACATTAAGTCTATTGTGACAAAGGGACTCACACAAAGAAACCAAATTAATAGCAGGAAATTGTGAGGAAGAGGGGCCCAATTCTGCATACAAGAGACTGTTAGTAACTAAGAATGGTAGCAAGAAGGGTATTGGGGGGTTTGAGGGAACTGTCATTATCCTAAATAAACATTATAAAGTAAATGTGCTTTCCTCACAAACATAGCTTCTAGACAAATCCTCCCAGCTCCCAGACTGCCACTCCAAGCCCCTCCCAGTTGGCATCTTTACACCTCCCACTACAAATTAGCTAAACACTTTCTAATGTTCTCTGATTTGTCCTAACCCACATCACCAGAAGGGGGAGAGCTTCAAGTTCATTTTAGAGTCTGTGCTGATATAAAAAAAGTCGGGGGTGGGGGGAGAAAGCAGCAAGTGGGGGCAGAAAAAAATAATCACTAATTCAAATTGCTTCAAAACCCAAGTTTTGCTGTGAATCTGGTTGAACTTTTTCTCCTTTTTCAAATCAAAGTCCTAAGGACTTGGCAAGCCAGTGTGAGAAAAGTGAGTTTGTTTCAAGTGTGACCATGTAGCCAGTGAGATTGATTTCCAGGCCAGGTATACCTAAAAATCAGACCCATTATGCTGAGGTAGTATGCCAGCATTTGGGAATCATGCACATGATCCCCAGTGGAATTTCCTTTCATGCACATGACAGCTGAACTACATCTCAGCTCTCTTTAAAATGAGATTTCTGGATCAACTCTGTTGTTCCCACAAATGGACGTTTACATAACTGAGGAAAAAAACAGCCAAGAAATACCTGCCTGTGGCTTGTGGCTTTCTAGGAGAAGTATTCAGCTTTTTTTTTTTTCATCATTATACCAAGAATGTTTTAAAGGTTGTATAATCACCTTCGCTTTCAATGTAATAAAAATCACTGACTTTCATTCTTTCTAAAAAGATAATAAACAAGGTAAATAGGAACTACATGTCATTCACTTCTTAAATTATTTGCTGCTTCGTACTACAATACTCTTATTTAAGCTATATGGATTTCCTAGGCCCCCTAGAGAATGGTGAGTGGACTTAAGAGGCATTCACATACCTGCAGGGCCAGATATATTTACAATGTGTGCCTATGTGCCTAGAATGTTCTGCTCTTATGACTCTTCCTGGTCAGAAACACCCAGGGATTAGGGCTCTACTAATCAGTTTCCCACAGCCTAGTTCCCTCCTAAATATTTGTACTATGTTTCTACCCAACCACAAGCCTCAATTCTCCTTCTGAGTGCTCCTGAGAGAGTAAGTATTCCCAAACTATGAAGACCAAGGAACACATCTTTGTGGGAACCATGTGACCATCAGCACACAGAACTTTCTAGGGAGAAGGACACAGGGCAAGCACTCAGCTCTGGACAGGAAAGAGGAAGCCCAAGAACTTAGCGCCCAGGACTTTTTGTCCCCAGACTGGTTCAGGGGCCTGATTCTCTTAAGCCACAGATGAGTGAGGAGAAAATGGGACTGACTTTAAAGTTCTAATTACCTGGAAAACTTTTAAACCCATGGGGTCATAGGCTGCACCAAAGATCCAATGAATCAGATTTTAGAGAGTAGTTCTCCTGAATATATATTTTGTAAAGGGATTCATATATACAGGTAAAGTTGCAAAACTTTGTCCTACCTTCTTAGTACCCAGAAGTGGGCCCTCAGCATTCCCAAAAGATCAGTGTTTCTGCCCCCCTCCTTGACTCTAAACCTAAGGGAGGGAGTGTGTGTATGATAAGCTTCCCTCCTTGAGGTGCAGGTGAGAGTGCCAACAAGATATCAAACATCACATGCCATTCAGATGAAAGGCTGAATGCTATGCTCCACTCACAAGGGGCTCCATTGGCTTTCTAATACATAAAAGAACCAAGGGCCAGCTCCTGAAGAAAATCTGTTTCTACCCTCAGGTAATACAGATTTCTGATCTGCACAGTTTTGAGACAATGCATTAGGAGCATGGGAGCAGTTTGCTGAGTAGAAGCAAGCTAGGAGTATCCAATGAGAACAGCCCCTCAAAAGGCCAAGAAGAAAAGAAGGCTCATTGCAGGTCTGTTTGAATAACTGATGTGTGAACTCTGAACGTAAATGACCTGGTTCCTCCAGCTGTAGCAGAGGCACAAGATATTTCTGTTCCTAGGCAACAGACAGATGCCTTTATTTCCCATCATTGCTCAGGCTGGAATAATTCAATTCCCTGTTTCCCTTAGAGCCCAACCTCTGCTTTGCACCTACCCGTAGAACAGAGCCTGAAATGATGCCCTGCCCCCTCCCTGATGCTCTCTCATACACAGACAATAATTTTCTGAAAGACTCAGTCCTGTTCTTTTTGGGCACAAGGAAAGGAACATAATCTAGAACGCCATCTGCCACCCTGAAATAGCCCATAGTGGCACTATTTTTACCCAGCAATTATCAAACAAATGGAGTCATTTGAAAGAGTCACAGCTGTTCCTCGGTGTTATCTCAGTACAAATATGACACAGTGCGTGCTGATTTTGTTTTCTGCCTTGTGTCTCATGTACACAGAGGCAGTGATAATTTCTCAACCTCCCATCAGAACACAAGTCAAAGTGTGTACTCTACAACTGAGTCACTCTCAGGCAAATTAAAAATCTCTCATTATCTTGATTACACGGTCAGGGTTTCGCTCAATGTGATCCTCATTTAGAAAGTGAATGTGATGAACTCTGTATTTCAGAGTCAGTGCTAGGAAGCTCTTTAATCCCACAGAAAACATCAAGTTTTGTCCTGGTTAAATGCAATCTAAATGAATATTTGGTATTATATATATTTGATATTTATATTAGCACTTTCAACAAAGAAGCACAATTCTGAAAAATAGATCCTATTTTTCCATTAACAACCTTCATCATAAAATCAGAAAGATGTCCAGCTGAAATAAAAATCTCCAGTAAACTGAACACACACACACACACACACACACACACACACACACACACACACACAAGCAATCCTATCAAACATTTCTCACTCTTTTTGTCCACCTGCATCTCAACCCTGTTTCTATGTATAAGGAATTCCCCAACCTAATGAGGCAGTGTTCACCTCCCCATAGTGACAGTGAAAATGCCAAAAACTTGCTTTCCCAGCTTCCCTTGAAGTTGGGACAAAGGTACATGATCTAGGACTACCAATCAGATGAACCCACCCACGAATACAGAAATCACCCAGAACTCCCTCTGGGAACAGAGATGCTACAAACAGTACAGAGCTCCTGCTGCAGCAGGGCAGGTATTGGCATGTAGGGCTCAGTACCAACAGTGCCCAGGGTGCAAGCCACAGCCTCTACTACTCTGCCGTAACAGGAGTGTCCATCAGACCCACTCTGTAGGCTGATTCGGGCTCCATCCCTGGCTTCATAGCCACAACTTGACTCTCCAGCCCTCCCAGAGACCCTGATCAACTGACACTCGTTGATTGCTACAACCAAGAACCCTGAGTCAACAAGCACTTTTTAAATGTCTTAACCATGTAAAGATCAAAAATAAGCTTGGAGTTTCTTTTCTCCTTCAAAATTTTCTAGCTCTTTCCCAATTCCTAAGTCTCCTATCTTACTTTATGTATACACAATCCACAGAAATATGTCTAATTCCCAAAAACTGTCTGACTTTTCACTTTCAACAAGGAATGTATCCAAAAGTAGAAAGGTAAATTATAGGAGGAAAATTGAGGTTCGCATGGCCATTTTCATATAAGACTATCCCCTGAGGAATCAAGGAGGATTATGTATCCACATGCAAAAGCCACAGCACTGACATCAGGCAATGCATAGCCAGATCTCATCATTTTCAAGCAGCGCCCCTAAAACTTTAATGTGCTTATGAATCTCCTGGGGATTGTGTTAAAATGCAGACTCTGGGGGCACCTGTGTGGTTCAGTTGGTTAAGCAACCAACTTTGGCTCTTGTCATGACCTCGCGGTTCGTGAGTTTGAGTCCCACATCAGGCTCGCTGCTGTCAGCCTGTCAGCACAGAGCCCACCTCAGATCCTCTGTCCCCCTGTCTCTTCCCCTCTCCACTTGCACTCTCTCAAAAATAAATAAATATTTTTAAAAATGCAGACTCTGACTCAGTAGGTCTGAGAGTCTACAGCTCTACCAAGCTCCTAGATGTGCATGTTTATTCATCCACGACTGTACTTTGTGAGACAAGGTGCTCAAGCACTTGGAAACTACTCCTAAATCACAGAAATGAAACTGTCCCAGCTCCCCCCCACCCCCCCAAAAAAACATCTGTGTGTTCTCTCTCCATTTCTGGAGTTCATCTCCTCTAGTTCTTTTAATTTTATATTTAGAATAACTAGACTCTAAAGTGGCAATACATTCATCATTTGGCACACGACTCACATCAAATGGAAAATTTCTATGTGCAAAGTGTTAGAACATATCAAACAAATTAGATCTTGTTTCACTAGTTTTAAAAAATCTTAACTTCTATAAAGCTAGCCTATTTAATACAAAGGCCACTTTTAGATCCTACAGATTAAACAGTATTAGGGACCTCTACTATTTTATGATTGCCAAGATTTTCACTTAGATGGCCTTTAATTTTTTTTTCAAACATAAATTAAAAGTATAAAGGCTGGGGGACACCTGAGTGGCTCAGTCAGTTGGGTGTCCAACTCTTGATCTCAATTCAGGTCTTGATCTCATGGTCATGAGTTCAGGCCCCCCACTGGGCTCCACACTGGGTATAAAGCCTACTCTAAAAAAAAAAGTATAAAGGCTGATCTTTGAAGCACAGTAACCCCTGAACACAAAGGTGTGGGGGCACAAAGAAGAAATATTCTCTGTACCTCACCGTGATGTAAAATTAAATTTTGTATTTATCTTCTTGTCTCACTTTCCTCTCATGAACTTGGAGTTTTCCACAGCAATGTCTTAGAAGGAGAAGATCTATTTCTCTTCAATATCAACAATATTATCTTGCAAAGTTTTGTCCAACTAGAGTTCATGTGTACCATCCTCTATAGAGCTCATATCCAATTTCAGAAGTAAGCTTTTATCCCCACAATTGGCCAGAAATCAGTGTAATTTCTGAAGGCAGAACATTCTGCTTTATTAGTATCACTGATAACTGTTCATTAAATATGTCCAAAACCTCACAACACATAAGAAAAGTAAGAGGGGGTCATAAGTTCTTTTTTCATACCTCTAGAAACAAGTCATTCTACAGCTTCCTAGAAGGCCACAGAGTAGGTATGAATATCATCTTACTTTTAACTATCCTAACATGAAATTCTATCTTTTCTATATTATGATTGATAGCTGGGATTAACAGTCAAAAATGGAAAATAATTCATGATTTAAAGCTACTTTATCACTTCTATTATGAATATTAATCCCTCATGTGTTAAAAGGAGGTTCTCTGCCCTCTTTGTCCTGTTTGTATCATCCCTATTCAGGTAAGGAAAGAGTTTTAGAATAAAAAAACATATATCAAAGTTATGCTATGAATAAATGTTATTCCCAAAAGAGTTTGTTTTCTGGTAGATATTCTAAAAATATCACAATCCATGGCCAACATCTGCAGAAAAAGTACAAAGAAGGGAAGGCAAGTAGCACGCAGAGTCCTGGTGAAAAGAAGATAACAAACACTAAAGCACATCTGAGATCACATACTCAAATTTCACAGGTTTTTACAATTCACATGCTCTCTTCTCCCAGCATCTATCTACAGTCAATATTTTAGACTCAGTAAAACACTGAGCCATCCTTAACAAATAATTGCCTTTCACAAGAAACCTAACAAATAAAGCTAATTAATTTGCTAATATCACCCCTTATCTATGAATATATAATGTTTTACTATAATTCTCTTTTGTAGTCAACTCAAAAACAGATTATTTAAAGTTAATTGCTTGACAGAAAGGAATAATGAAGTATTTTTAACAAAATGTAAGCAAATTGTGCAAAATTTAACTCGGTTTTTAGAATTGAGTTACACATTCAAACAGACAAGAGCTAACTCCTCTCCCTGAAGAAGACAAGGATAAGGTCAGTTAAACCAAGTTAGTACCTTCCCAAATCTCAGGACAAGCAGCACAGTTCAGAGTGAGATGTGCCCCTGGTTTCAACAGATAACTCCTTACTGCTCAGCCCTCTCCTCAGCTACCATAGACAATAGTGAGGAAGAATTTTTCTCTCCTTGGGAAGAGATAGAAAGGGGCCAGGAAGGCACAGTAAGGAGTCGGGGCTGCTGAGATCCAGTCAATTTCAGGTGAGCCAATGCAGGGAGATCTTTTACACAGGTTTCAAACCAAGACTGGGCTTCCAATTGGCCATATTAAGAATTTTTAAATTTACTTAAGATTGTTACAGGTATGAAGATCTATTATGTTCATAGAGAAAACTATAAATAATCCAGACATGCTTTCTGTCTATAACCCAGGGAAGAGTTTATGATTATGCATTTGGTAATTCATTATGCATCAATGAATGCTGTAAAACAATGCATCAAATGTTTATAATTGGATTTAAAATCAAGCAGGATATGGAGCCATTTACATAGCATGATTACAACTAGTAATAACAACTATTATGTATTGCATACTATTCATAATTTATTTCCAACCCATGTCACAATATTGTAAAGGAGGTACAATTATCCATGCATTTTACAGATTTAAAAAATGAAGCCTAAAGAGGTCAAGTAACTTTCCTAAGATAAATAGAAACATAATTCTCATTTAATCCAAAAAAAGTAGGAAACAAAAAAGAACAAGGAACAGATAAGACAAATTGAACTAAATAGTAAGATAGATTTAAATCCAACATTAATAATAATTACCTTAAATAGAAATGGCCTAAACTCACCAGCTAAAAAACAGATTGTAATATTGGATTAAAAAGTAAGATTTTATTATGTGCACTATCTATAAGAAACTTACTTAAATAAAAAGATATAGAAAGGTACAAGTAAAATAAATAAATAGATAGAAAAAGATGAACCACACTAACACTACACAAAGAAAGCTGAATGGCTATACTAAGATCAAAGTAGATTTCAGAATATAAAATATTACCAGAATAAAAGGATCATTTCATAATGATAAAGGGATCAATTCATCAGGAGTACATAACAATTATGAATGTTTATTTAAATGAAAAAGCTTCAAAAATGTATGAAAAAAAAGGCAAAGGACCTATATAGAAAGTGTTCAAAACAACTAATCATAAGGGAAAAAGCTACCCTATAGCTGCTATGATGACTATTATTTAAAAAAGAAAAGAAAAAAAAAAGAAAAGAGTTGGTAAGAATGTGTACAAAAGGGAATGGTTGGTGGGAATGTAAATTGTATATGGCTGGTGGAAAAGTAAATTGGTGTAGCCACTATGGAAAAAATTGGAGTTTCCTCAAAAAATTAAACACAGAGTTATCATTTGATCTAGCGATCCCACTTCTGGTTATATATCCAAAGGAATTGTAATGGAGGTCTCAAAGACATATCTGCACTCCCATGTTCATTGCAGCATTATTTACAATTGGCAAGTTATGGAAATAACTTAAATGTCTATCAATGGATGAATGGATAAAGAAAATGTGGTATAAACATAAATTGGAATATTATTCAGACTTAAAAAATAAATCCTGCCATTTACAACAATATTGATGGACATGGAGAATATTATGCTAAGTGAAATAAGCCAAACACAGAAAGACAAATACTACATGATCTCACTTATATGTGGCACCTACAATAGTCAAACACATAGAAGCAGAGAGTGGAATGGTGGTTACCAACGAGAGGTGTTGGTCAAAGGTTACAAAGTTTCAGTTATGAAAAATAAGTAAGTTCTGGAGATCTAAGAAATTGAATTTATAGTTTTTTTAATGTTTATTTATTTATATTTACAGAGATAGAGAGCATGCGAGGAGGAGAGGGAGACAGACAATCTTAAGCAGGCTCCACACCCAGCATGGAGCCCAACATGGGGCTCAGTCTCACAACCATGAGATCATGACCTGAGATGAAATCAAGAGTCAGATGCTTAACCGACTGAGGCACTCAGGTACCCTGAATTTATAATTTTAAATAAAAACCTCCAGAACCAGAAGTCTTCACTAGGAACTTCTATTGAACATTTAAGGAAGAAATAATACCAATTTTGCACAAATGCTTTAAGAAAAAAAGGAGATAAAAAAGCATCTCCCAACTCATTTTATGAGACCATGATTCTCTTGATACCAAAACTGGGCAAAAACATTAAGAAAACTTAGGCCAATATTTATTATGAACAAGAACCTAAACACAAAATTTCTTAAAATTTTATCCAAAAAAGTCCAACAATACATAATAAAGGATAATACATAAGACCAAGTAGCAAAAATGGGTCAACATTCAAAATCAATGTAATTCAACCTAGTAACACTCAAGAAGAAAAACTAAGTAATCTCCTCAATAGATACAGAAAAAGGAGTTGACAAACTTCAACATCCATTCTTGATCAAAATGCTCAGCAAGCTAGGAATAGAAGGCAACTGCCATAACCTGATAAAGGGCAACTAACACAAACCTACAGGTAGCATCAGACTTAATAATAAAAGATTGAATATTTTCTTCCTAAGTCTGGGAGCAAGGTCATTCTCTTCAACACTACAATACTTCTTTACATTGTTCCCTAAGTATTCCATATTTTTAATGCTAGTGTACATAGTATTGTTTTTTTTTAATTATAGATATTATTTTTGCCAGTGATATAGAAAAAAATGGTTTTTGTATATTTTATCTTGCATTCTGTGAAACTGCTAGACTCACTCACTAGTTCTAGCAGCTTTTCGGTAGATTCCAACTCACAGCTCAGGGCATATGGGTCTTTAAGTTACTGAGCATAGGGGCAACCCTCACTGAAGACGAACTAGCAAAATTCTCATAAGCCATATGAGGAAATGAGTCACCATGAGATGAAACTGCAAATAAAAAGAGTTTTATTTCTTCCTTTTCAATTTGTATGCCTTTTATTTCTTTTTCTTGCCATATTACATTGTATAACAAAGAAAAAATCCAGGGAGGACTTATTCGTAGAAATTGACATGCTAATTCTAAAATTTATATGGAAATACAAATGACCTCAAATACCTAAAACAGCGTTTAAAAAAAAGAACAAAGTGGGAAAACTTACACTACCTGACAGCAATACACACATATACATGCATACATTCATACATACATATATACAGTAACCAAGGCAGTGTGGTCCTGATGTAAAGACAGACAAAAAGATCACTGAAAGAGAACGGATTCCAGAAATAAACCCACATATATGGTCAATTAATTTCCAACAAAGTGCCAAGGCTGTTCAATGGGGAAAGGATAATCTTTTTCAACAGTGGTACTAAAACAATCAGATGTCCATATGCAAAAAACAATGAACCTGAACCTTTAGCTCACAACATAAACAAAAATATTAAATGGATATTAAGTGTAATATCTAAAACTTTAAAACTTCCAGGAAAAAAATGGGAGAAAATACTTGTAACTTTGGGCTAGGCACTATCTCTTAAAGGAGAACAATAAGCAGAAAATATAAAGTTAAAAAATGAAAAATTAGATTTTACTCAAATTAAAAACTTTTGCTTTTCAGAATATACTGTTTGGAAGATGAAAAGGCAAGTGACAAACTACAAGAAAATATTTGCAAAACGTATATCTTACAAGGAACTTGTAAACAGAATACATAGAGAACTGACATAACAATAAAAAGATAAAAACAATTTTATTTTTTTAATGTTTATTTTTGAGACAGAGGGAGAGACAGAGTGTTCATGAGGGCAAGGCAGAGAAAGAGAAGGAGATACAGAATCTGAAGCAGGCTCTAGGCTCTGAGCTGTCACCACAGAGCCCAATATGGGGCTTGAACCCACAAACTGTGAGATCATGACCTGAGTCGAAGTGGGATGTTTAACCAACTGAGCCACCCAGGCACCCCACAAAAACAATTTTAAATGAAAAAAAGATTAGAACACACTTCAACAAAGGATATATATAGATGGCAAATAAGCACATGAGAAGATGTTCAACATCATTAGTCATTAGGAAAATGCAAAAACCACCATGAGATATCTCCTCATACCCACTAGAATGGCTAAAATAAATTGACAATATCAATTGCTACAGAGGATATAAAGTAACTGGAGATCTCATATATTGCTGGTGAGAACACAAAATGTATGGTCCAGCCACTTTGGAAAACATTTTGATAATTTCTAACAGAGTCAAACATACATATGCCTACCATATGACCCAGCAACCAACTCCTGGGTATTTACTGAAGAGAAATAAAAATACATGTCCAAACACTTACCTGTGAGCATTCATAACAGTTTTATTCATAATAGTCCAAAACCTAAAATAACCTCAAGTGCACCAATTGGTGAATATACATCCATACAACAGAGTATCCCTCCATGTTATAAAAGAACAAACCACTGATACATTCAAGAACAATGATGAATCTCTAAAGTATTATGTAAAGAAAGAAGTCAGTCACAAAAGACAACATACTATATGATTTCATTGTTAAAAAGAAAACCCCAGGCTCAAAATGGCATCACCTAGATTAAGGCCCCAAGTCAGTAAATCAAAACTTTATACCTAACTCAACTGTAGTTTCAGTCCACAGAAATGTAACCTTCAGCCAGTCAACATAGAATTTCCCAGTCAATACTAGGAAATTTATGGATATATCCCTTCTACTCCTCTTAGGAGAGTAACCTTGCCTAACTGATGCATTTCTTGATAATAAATTCCTTTCTTCATTCTTTCATGTCCTCTACCTTTAAAAAGATTTCTTTCAGGAAAAAACAAACAAACAAACAAACAAACAATCTTTTGTTTAGCTGAGTGGAGCTCGCTCTACTTGTTAGACAGGATGCTGCCCTATTCATGAATTGTTAAATAAGGCCAATCAGATCTTCACATTTACTCAGTTGAATTTTGTTTTTTAACAACATCTATATGATATTTTAGAAAACGTAAAACCATAGTGATAGAAGCTACATGACTAGTTGTCAGGGGACAGGAAGGGAGGTAGTGAATTGTCTGCACAGGGGCACAAGCAAAATTTCGGGGATGAGGAAAATGTTCTATATTATAAATGTAGGTACAGTTGGAAAACTGTACATTTTTCAATACTTACAGAAAGATGAACTTCAAAATTGGTGAATTTTAGTACATGTAAATACTTCAATAAAGTTATAAGAATATAAGCAAATAGCAATAAAGTATGAAAATAGTATCAAACAGAAAGTAAAGGCACCTGAAAGTCAACCATCCAGACTCTACCATGGTTAAGACTTCTGCTCATCAAAATGTTTGTATTTTTACCATTAAAAATGACCTTTGTAGGGGCGCCTGGGTGGCTCAGTTGGTTGGGCGTCCGACTTCAGCTCAGGTCATGATCTCACGGCCCGTGGGTTTGAGCCCTGCGTCGGGCTCTGTGCTGACAGCTCAGAGCCTGGAGCCTGCTTCGGATTCTGTGTCTCCCTCTCTCTCTGCCCCTCCCCTGCTCATGCTCTGTCTCTCTCTGTCTCAAAATAAATTAAAACATTAAAAAATTTAAAAAAAATGACCTTTGTACTCCCAACAAACAAGAGTCCTGGACGAGATGGCTTCCCAGGGGAATTCTAGCAGACATTTAAAGAACAATTAAGACCTATTGTTCTCAAACTGTTCCAAAAAATAGATATGGAAGGAAAGCATCCAAATTAATTCTATGAAGCCAGCATTACCTTGATTCCAAAACAGACAAAGATTCCACTAACAAGGAGAATTACAGGACAATATCTCTGATGAAACTGGATGCAATAAATTCTCAACAAGATACTAGCAAATCGAAATCAACAGTACATTAAAAGAATTATTCACCATGATCAAGTGGGATTAATTCCTGGGCTGTAAGCCTGGTTCAATCAATGTGACACATCACATTAATAGAAGAAAGGATAAGAACCATATGATCCTGTCAATTGATGCAGAAAAAGCATTTGACAAAAATAGCATCCTTTATTAATAAAAACCCTCAAGAAAGTTGGGATAGAAGGACCATACCTTAACATCATAAAAGCCACATATTAAAGGCCCACAGCTAATATCATCCTCAATGGGGAAAATGAGAGCTCTCCCCCTAAGGTCAGAAACAGGACAGAGATGTCCACTCTCACCACTGTTGTTTAACATAATGTTGGAAATACTAGCCTCAGAATCAGACAACAAAACTAAATAAAAAGCATCCAAATTGGCAAGGAAGAAGTCAACACAGACAATATGATACTCTACGTGGAAAACCCAAAAGACTCCACCAAAAAACTGCTACAACTGATATGTGAATTCAGCAAAGTTGCAGGCTATAAAATCAACACATGGAAGTTGGTTGCATTTCTATATACCAATAGTGAAGCAGCAGAAAGAGATATCAAGTAATTGATCCCGTTGACAATTGCACCAAAAACCATAAGATACCTAGGAATAAACCTAACCAAAAAAGGTGAAAGATCTGTACTCTGAAAACTATAGAACATTTATGAAAGAAATTGAAGAAGACACAAAGAAATGGAAAAACATTCCATGCTCATGGATTGGAAGAACAAATATTGTCAAAATGTCTATGCTACCCAAAGCAATCTACACATTCCATGCAATCCCCATCAAAATAACACCAACATCCTTCACAGAGCTAGAACAAACAATCCTAAAATTTGTATGGAACCAGAAAAGGCCCCAAATAGCCAAAGTAATTTTGAAAAAGAAAAACAAAGCTGGAGGCATCACAATTCTGGACTTCAAGTTGTATTACAAAGTTGTAATCATCAAGACAGTATGGTACTGGCACAAAAACAGACACATAGACCAATGGAATAGAATAGAGAACGCAGAAATGGACACACAAATGTATGGCCAATTAATCTTTGACAGAGCAGGAAAGAGTATCCAATGGAAAAAAGTCAGTCTCTTCAGCAAATGGCACTGGGAAAACTGGACAGCAACATGCAGAAGAATGAAACTAGACCGCTTTTTTATATCATTCACAAAAATAAATTCAAAATGGATGAAAGACCTAAATGTGAGACAGGAAGCCATCAAAATCTTAGAGAAGAAAACAGGCAGCAACGTCCTTGACCTCAGCTGCAGCAACTTCTTATTACACATGTCTCCAGAGGCAAGGAAAATAAATGAAAAACTGCGACCAAGATAAAAATGGGAGAAAGATAAAAAGCTTCTGTACAGCAAAGGAAACAATCAACAAAACTAAAAGGGAACTGATGGAATGGGAGAAGATATTTGCAAATGACATATCAGATAAAGGGTTAGCATCCAAAATCTATAAAGAACTTAGAAGATTCCACATCCAGGGGTGACTGGGTGGCTCAGTCGGTTGAGCATCCAACTTCAGCTCAGGTCATGATCTCGTGGGTTCAAGCCCCGTGTCGGGCTCTGTGCTGACAGCTCGGAGCCCGGAGCCTGCTTCGGATTCTGTGTCTCCCCTCTCTCTGCTCCTCCCTTGCTCACATGCTGTCTCTTTCTCAAAAATAAATAAAGACTTAAACAAATTTTTTTTTTTAAATTCAACACCCAAAAACCAAAAAATCCAGTGAAGAAATAAGCAGAAAACATGAATAGATACTTTTCCAAAGAAGACATCCAGATGGCTCACAGACACATGAAAAGATTCTCAACATCACTCATCACCACAGAAATACAAATCAAAACCACAATGAGATACCACTTCACATCAGTCAAAATGGCTAAAATTAACAACTCAGGAAACCACAGATGTTGGTGAGGATGCGGAGAAAGGGCAACCCTTTTGTACTGTTGGTGGGAATCTAAACTTGTGCAGCCACTCTAGGAAAAAGCCTGGAGGTTACTCAAAAAATTGAAAGTAGAATTACCCTATGACCCAGAAATTGCACTACTATTTATCCAAAGGATACAAAAATGCTGATTCAAAGGGGCACATGCACCCCAATGTTTATAGCAGCACTATCCACAATAGTCAAATTATGGAAAGAAACCAAATGTCCATTGACATGGACATAGAATGGATAGACAAAGAAGATGTGGTATAGATAAATAGATATAGATATATAGATTAGATAGATATAGATATAGATATATAATGGAATATTATTTGGCAATCAAAAAGAATGAAATTTTGCCATTTGCAACAACATGGATGGAACTAGAGTGTATTATGCTAAGTGAAATAAGTCAGAGAAAATATGATTTCACTCATATGTAGAATTTAGAAAATACAACAGATGAACAGAGGAAGGGAAGAAAAACCAAGATAAAAGGAGAGAGGAGGCAATCCATAAGGACTCTTAAATACAGAGAACAAACTGTGGGTTGCTGGAGGGGAGGTGGATAGGGGGATGGGCTAAATGGGTGATGGGCATTAAGGAGGGCACTTGTCGGGATGAGCACTAGGTGTTATATGTAAGTGATGAATCAATGTATTCTACTCCTGAAACCAATACTATGCTATGTCAACTAACTTAAATTTAAATATTTTTAAATGATCTTTGTAAATTTTCTAGCTTGATTTTATAAATTATTTTGTAATCTACTTTTTACTTCACCTTACATATAATGAGCATTTCTGGGTCCATAAAGAAATAGTACAACAACATGACTTCTAGTGTCTTCAAAACTGTCCACTGTATCCATGCAAAACCACATGTTCAGGTTTATTCTGTGTTTGTTTTGTGAGCTCCATCATGATGAATCCCATTACCAAGAACCCAGCTCTCTGATCACCATGTCCTATATTTCTAGGTCACTCCTCTTAGAGTTCCCATGCTAAATAAACCTCAATTCTCCCAAGATTCACATTCCCTGGATCCCACTCCCTTTTCAGTCCTCCTGATTTGCTTCCTTCCTTCCCCAGCTTACAGCTGTGCCTACTGCTTACAGGGCACATTCCCTAAACTCACTTGCATCTTCCCATTGCCTCAGACCCACTTAGCAAAACTGCACCCTGGTAAAAGTCAGGGTGCTGACTCTCCAAACCCTGCGACTTCCTGTCTCAACACAGCTGAGCAAGGCCGGAGAAAACACTGGGTGAGCTGAAGTAGCCCCACTTTATACCCCTGGCCACAAGACTTAGGGGGATTCTCACTATCTGAGGCAACCTTTCTCCATTTCCCCAGTCCATCCCCTCCCACTCTCCTAGCCCTTGCCTCACAAAGGGTCTGTTGGGAGGGGCCAGATGTTCTCATTTACAATCCAACACAGACCAATACTTCTGTAGAATACTAATATCTCAGCAATGTCAACTGCTGCCCAAGTTTCTAAATGCTTTCTCTCCGTTCCTGTACTTACCTCCTGGAAGGTCAGTAAGCGGGAGCTCACAGATGGGCTCCTTCCCATACTGCAGGCCCAAAGAACCTTCACTCTTTTGCCCCAAACTGCCAGCACGCCCCACCCCTCTTCACTCTCTGTAGATAATCTTGTTTCCTCTTTAACAGGCAAGGAACGAAAAACCAGAAAAGGACCAACCTTCTAGGTACTCTTTCTCTCTCTTTACTACAATTGAAGTGTCTACATTCCCATCTAAGGCCAATGCTACATATATGCACTAGTCACACCCACTCAAGGGCACTGTTCCATGAGTTCCTATTTTTCTCATCACATGTAGTGTCCTCTCTACCCAATCACTCCTATCAGTAGAAATGCTGTGATTTCTCCCACCTTAAATAAATAAATCTTTCTGAACCCACTTTCCCTGCAGTCTTTTAATGCACTCTCCTCTTATGCTATTACAATTTGTCCAGTCCCTCTTCTCCTTTCCTTAACCCACTCCAATCAGGCTCACCCCACCACTCCATCAAAAGCTTTCTCAAGGTCAAAGTCACCTACTTTGTACAATCTGACAGTCAGCAGTCAGCCTTTGAAGCAGACGCTTGTGATGGTCTACCTCGCATTCCCTGGTCCCACCTCTGATCTCAACCACAGCTGTGATAGAAAGTTCTATTCTCACTGACAACATTCCTTATCAAGCACCCACTTCACTTCTCTCTGCTTTTCTGCCTCAAGGCCTTCTCCCATGGGAGACTGCCAAGCACAGTAGAGGGGAGTTAACACAAGAAAACCCTCAACCAATCAATCTCCTAGCTCCCCATTGTTTGAACAGATTTTCTGGTGGCACTCTGTACCCTTCTCAGATGTCTCCATGAAGCTGACCACCATAATGAACAGCAGTCACCTCAATAACACAGCCTTTATTGGCATTCCTCCTCCACAGTCTCACCTCCCCCATTCTGTTGCTCCTAATCCCGGCATCACCTTGCAAATTAATATCTGTACCTAGAACCTTGTCTGCAGGTTCTGCTTTTAAAGGAACCCCCACAAAGGTAATCCTTATCTAACCGATCACATTTGATATGGATGATCATTCTCTCTTCCTTGAAACAGATGTTTACTTGGCTTCTACAATATTAACTCTCCTGTTTTTCCTCTCCTACATCACTGATTGCTTCTTCTTAGTCTTTGCTAATCCTCTTCCCTGACTCTGGGTGCTTGCCCACCTCTTTCTGTGCTTATGCTTGCTTACTCCTTTGGGGATGTGAGCTGGTATCATGGCTTTAAATATCACCTAAATGCTGATGACTCTCAAATTTTTAAACTGAGACCAGCTCTTTCCCCTGAACTCCAAACTCAGACATCCAAATGCCTAGTCAATATCTCAACGAGGATGTTTAAAAGACACCTCAGATTCCATGTTTCCAAAACTAGACTCCTGATGCCCTCCTCCAACCCCCACCTGCCCAAACCTACTTTTTCCAATCTTCCCTCCAAGTTCATGACAGCTCCGTCCTTCCATTTGCTCACATCAAAAGCCTTAGAGGATTCTTGCTATCTCTCTTTCTCTCATGCCCCAAATTCAGTCTATCAGTCATTCCTATCAGTCCTATTCTCATAATAATAATATATCATATTGGAGATGGGAGGGAGAGGATGAGGTACAAATGTGTGTGTGTCTTTCTCCAAAATCTGCTAGCTCTCACCACTTCCACTCCTACCCACTGAAACAAGCTACATTATGCCTAACTGGGTGTCACCCTTCATCCATCTTTAATCAATTCTCAAAAAAGAACTCAGAGCAATACTGTTAAGATGTATATTAGATCATATTACTTCTGTTATCAAAATCCTTTATAGCTTTGGTTCTCAAAGTAAAATCCAAAGTCTTCCCACTAGCTCTCACCTGTCCATCTGGCCCTCCATCATCTAGGCTCCCCTCCTCCCACCTTCCTCTTTGCTCACCCTACTCCAGGTACACTGGCCTCTTTACTGTTCTTCAACCATACCAGACACATTCCTGGCTATTTCTTTTCACATTACTTTGAGGATTTGGGGGATAGTATTTGAGTAGAAAGATATGAAGTTCATGTGTTAATTTGATATGTTAGTTGTGACAGTCTTTTTTTCAGCTGTGTCAGTTTTAGACTTACTCAAACCACTGAAGTTTATTGAAGGGAAAAAAAAAAACAACTAGATCTCCTCCATGGGATCTATTGGATTCTGCTCCAAAAACATTAAGAGTTAGAAAAACCTTGCCTGGATATAATGATTGATAAATAAATAAATAATTACCACTCTACTCTTATGGTAAACTATTTGGCATAATAGTTTTTAATAGCTTGATAATTATCCTATTGTATATACATATACATCTGTAGTTCTACACAAAATTATAGTTTAATTAATCCACCAAGGGGCATAAAATAAGCTTGTTCCTTTAACTCTCCTAAGGAAATTAACTTGGATTCAGATAGCATTGAAAAGAGTCTGGCAGTGCAACGTGCCCTCTACCTCTGTTGCCTCTTAACTTGGAAGGACTTTGTTTGTTATTTGTAGTTAATGAATTTTAAAAAGAGACAAGCTTTGTGGACACAAAGCTAGCAATCAATAAATTTATCTGGGTCCTTTCAGAAGAATATTTATTCAATAAAGCACTCATAGTTCATATAACCTTGCTTATTGTTTCCTATAACAGCAAATGTGATGAGAGAAAAATCCAAGGAAGAGTTGTAAGAACCAAGGTGCTAGAATTATCACTACTAGGAGACAAAGAAAAGTAAGATTCCCAAAGTCCTTTCTATATACAAGTGAGGTGGGAGTGGGGAGGTATTTACGGTATGTGTCACAGCTATGCAAGCAGAAACAAATAACCCACAGTATTTATACATTCTAGGTAAACCCCTATGGAGCTCATTTGTTCTCTAAGTTTGAATTTTCTATTTGCAAAATGTAGGCTTCCCACTGCAAACTAAAACCTGACTGAATATAGCAGTGGAGACAAAGATATCCAGCCTGTAAAGGGCCCAGTAATTCAAGAGCCCAAAATGATTTCCATTCTTCTGGCTTTAAAGCTGTGTTTGTTTGGGACAAGTAAATAACAGTAAAAAGTCAAACTCTTGCACATTAAAACATCAGTAATTCAACAGCAATAGAACTCTGTTTATAGTATCAACTTGACTCAAAACAAACAAACAAAAAAAGGATCCTAATTAACTTTCTTTCAAATAAAAAATGACTTGAATTCTCAAATGATCCCTCCAAGCAACTGTCATTTTCATAACAGCCAGTTTTGCCACTTAACTCTGTCACAGAGTCAAAAAGACATGATGTTGGCCTTAAGAGTAATCAGAAGAACATTCAGTTTAATTAATTATCACCAATACATACAAGAGCAAACAGAAGAAATAGAGGCATTTCTCATCCAAACCAAAGCAATAGATTTTTGTCAAATGAACCTGATGTAGAGGACACAAAAGAGATAAACATAAGAACCCCTTTCTTCAAAGTGTTTGCCGTCTAGTTACTGGGTTGACATAAAAAAAAAATTACAGAAATTTTTTTAGTTTTAAAGATAATCACTTAAAATTCAAATTAACAAGACTCAGATTTCCAAAGGACTTAATAAAAACTGTTAATCTGGGAATTCTCCATCACTCCTAATAACATGGTATTGAATATGAAAGCAATGACACAGAATCAAGTCATTCCTTTTTCCTATAACCAAAATAGGTTAGCTGGGGAGCTCCCAAGCATTCTCTGTGACATAAAACAAAAGCCTGGAATGCAGCTGTAAGTGTGTCCCCAGCACAGTGACTGCTGAGTGATGCCCTGTGATTTTTTTAACTTGAATTACAGATGGCTCCCTCCAAAAGGATCCCGAGAGTCTGGGAGGCCAAACTGTTGTCTCCAGATAAGCCTAGGAGACCTTCTGTTACTTCCTACACATGCTATCATTCAGCCCAGGGAGATCCCAAGGGATTTCTGCCCCATTTCAGTAGATTCTCAAGCCAAATTGGCCCTTAGTCCCCAAAACTAGTTCCAAATTGCAGGGAACCACAAGGCTAACCTAACCCGATGACTTCCTCTCAGTTGGGTGACTGTACCATTAATTATTCTTTGTTTCTCACATCCTCAGTCTTTCCCACTCCACTGACTTTTTCCCCCAAGCCTATGAACATACTCAAGCCTATGAACATATCCCGTTTAACAAGAGATACTAAGCTGCCCTCTCATCTCCTTACCTTCTTGTATGAATTCCTTGACAGAATGGCCTGTATTCCCTGGCTCTACCTCTCAGCTCCCTCTATCCCTTAATTACTCTAGTCCATCTGCTTCAGCTCCCTTTATACCACTCAGCTAGAACTAATCCACAAGTAACCAGCCACCTTGTCACAGCCGTTTTGAAGACCTTTGCTCATTATCTTGACCTCCAAATGTGTTTCTTCTCTTACCTTCTGTATCAATGAGATTTTCATCCAACCATCTGTCTAATCTTGAAAGCTGTATAATCTTTCATTTCTCCTTCACCCTATATATCAAATCTCAGACCTATAAGCCCTGGATTCTGTCTGCACATTGTCTCTTTCATCCATATGTTCCCCACACATCACATGGCCTAAGCTCAGTCTCTGAACACCTCTTGTGTGGCCTGCTCCAACAACTGATAACTCACCTCTCCCTCCCCTCCTCCATGTCCTCTCCCCTCCCACTATGTTCCACAAGGCTCCCTCCCAGCTTAATTACAGTTTCTTGAACAGGAGAGAAAAAAGCAGAAGCACAGTTAGCCCTGAGGGACTGGCACATTTCCCTAAGTAAACCCATAGGAACCAAATGCAACAGCAAATGTACTGTGATTTGCTGGCCCAAAAGATAAATTAAAATTTTCTTAGTACTGCAAATGAAGTCCTCTGGGATGAGGCTCCAATCCAGCTCACTTGTTCTCACTGTGCCCCCACCTCCAGATAACTCAGATGTGTGCACTCCCCACGATCCACCCCCACCCCCATAACTCATAAGTGCACACTCCCTGTGATCAACTCCCCCCTTCCCCCAACACACCAGACAACTCATGTGAGCATGAGCACTCCTGCGATCATCTCAGCACTTCCAGTGCTCCAGTCGGTACCACCTGTGCTCTAGCCAGTACCACTGCCTCTGGGTGCCAAGGTGCCTCACTTCTTTCCCACCATGCAGACACTTCCTGTGGTGTTTCCAGGCCCCATTCAAATGTCATCTCCTGTGACATTTTTGACATTTTGACAACTTTTGCTGCTCCATCAACGGAGCTATCATTTCCTTCAGCACTTCTGCACAACTCAGGATGCACGCCCTCCTAGCACATAGTGCCCATTTGCATCATGTACTTGTGACTGTGAGGTCTCCCTTGCAAGAACCGAATATAGTGCTCAGCCTGTGGGCAAAGCTCAATAAACAAACACTTTTCAATGGTTAGGGCTGACCCAAGTAAAGAGAGATGCTTTTGCCCTGCAGAGGCCTTACACCTGTTGCCTACACTAAACACAATGAAGCAGTAGGATTTATTGAGATGTCAATCTGTACTTTCTTCCTGCTGCTAACGCTATCAGCATTTTTCCTTCTCCCTCCCACGAAGGTAAACTGTATGTGTGGAGTTCTGGACTCCTTGGCCAAATCTCATGGAGATTTTTAATGGTCTTGAGTACGGCAGGGTCTTAAATGGAAGTTGCAAGGTATCCGTGAAAGTTTCCATTTAGACAGTGGTTTGTAGAAGAAAGCCAATGTCAAAAAGGAATAGAAATGGATATTCTTGAAATCCAAGAAAAGACTGAGTGTAGGGGATTGTACTCTCAGAAACCCACACCTCATTCCCTCTGTGCCTGCATAAGTGGTGGGAGGGACCACTCCAGAAAGCCTACAGTGAATGGACACTATGCACCAGAGTGGCCAGTGGTGTAAGCAGCTGGGAGTGTCATCTGACTTGGCCTTGATGCTGTTCTAGTCTTAAGCCACAGCATATCAGACTGTGCAAGTGTCATGATGGAGCTGACTATGGACAGCAGACTGGGCGCTATACCAAATTTGTGACACTGCATTAGCCTGGGATTCTTACATGAGCCCAGGGAATGGACAAAGTTACCCTAGTAATGATTGAGATTGAATTTTCCCTCCAGCTAGGCAACTAACTCAATGTAATTTAGAGAAATACAGGAATGTGACCTAAAACAATGATAATATTGCAATCTAAAATTAATACCTACTACACAGCATTCATTCAAATCCCCAGGAAAATTACAAGAACACTCAGAACGTCCTCAAAACAGCTTCAGAACAAAACATTGGTTCATTCTTTTTATTTATTTTGAGAGGCACCTGGGTGGCTCAGTCGGTTAAGTGTCTGACTTCAGCTCAGGTCATGATCCCACAGTCCGTGGGTTTGAGCCCCACATTGGGCTCTGTGCTGACAGATCAGAGCCTGGAGCCTTCTTCCGATTCTCTGTCTCCCTCTCTCTGTCCCTCCCCTGCTTTTGCTCTGTCTCTCTCTCCCCCAAAAATAAATAAACAAAAAAAATTTATTTAAAGTTTACTTATTTTGAGAGAGAGTGAGAGCATGCGTGTGAGAGCAGGGGAGGGTCACAGGGAGGGGGAAAGAGAGAATCCCAAGCAGGCTCCACGTTGCCATGGTATTGAATATGCCATGGTATTGAAGCTAGTCGGATGGGTCTTGGGGCTTTATCCCATGAACTGTAAGATCATGACCTGAGTCATTTTGTTGTTGTTGTTATTTTTCATTGGCCCTTCTTACTTACCAGGATGCTATTACACAGGCAATAAAATTTTCTTGCACATATATGTTTAAAACTGCTAGAAACTCTTCTTTTGATATGTGCTATGACAGGCATCTTCAAATCATACTGGCCCACAAAGGCAAAGGCAGAAACAAGCCAGGGGGACCAGTATTCCAGTTTTGCAAGGAACAAGGAAGTAAGGAAAAAGCAGATATCTGGGAAAGCACAGTTCTCAAGCCTAACCACAAGGTGGCAGAGTGACCCTGTACACCAGAAGTATGCTGTCAAAGTCCATGTATACCAGTTTGGAAACCTAGGATGTTGGAGAATCAGGGAGATAGTTAATATAAGATAGTTTGAAAGCCTGTTCCTAGAGAACCTTCCTGAAAAGATATTTATCTTCATATTATGATTATTCCCATTCTTTAAGTGTATTTATTTATTTTAAGAGAGAAGAGCATGAGTAGCAGAGGGGCAGAAACAGAAGGAGAGAATACCAAACAGGCTCAGCACTGTCAGTGCAGAACCCGATGCTGGGCTCAAACTCATGAACTGTGAGATCATGACCTGAGCCGAAATCAAGAATCAGTCACGGAGCTGACTGAACCACCCAGGCACCCCTAATATTCCCATTTTATAGAGGCAGACCCTCCATGAGCCTTACAATGAGGCCTGAGTATCTTTCAGATGTAGGGCCCCCTGGCTCAGGATCAGCGTGCCATGTTCAATGGAGGATCAACACCTGTAAAGAGGTCTGGCCTTGCTTGCTAGCAAAAAGTTACAACCGAACAGGGTCTAATTGGAAACCCCCTGAATCCCAAGGCTCTGACAGAGCCTCTGAAAAGGAAAAGAGGCAAAACAAGCTCAATGTCAAACATTTCATCAAAGGCAGGATCAATGGCCTCAGTATTGGGCATGACTGAGGGGAACCTTTCAACTGCACATGACCCCATGCCTTCAAACCTCTTCCCTCCCTCGTGTCAGCATGGGTGAGTGCACCTCCTGCAAGGGGAGACTGGAAAATCAACAGACAAGAAAATTGCCATGAATTCATGAGATAAAATAAACATTTAATTGGATATTGATTTGACAGTACAAAAAAAAGTCTTCAAATAAATTTAGAAAATCCTAATGAAAGAAATAAGGACAGACATAAATAAATGAGGATATATGTTACCTGTGACTGAGTGGCTAAAAATAATCTTATTTCCCTGGCACCCTCACATAATTCTGAAAGCTTTCATATACTCTGTAGTAAAATCCCTTTTTTCTCAAAGTAGGTGAGAAGATTCTATTGCCTGCAATAAAAACCCTGGTTATTACAGAAGACAAGGAAACAAATGGGATTTCTTACTCTATTGCAAAAAATGAAGAAAGAAAGAAAGAAAGAAAGAAAGAAAGAAAGAAAGAAAGAAAGAAAGAAAGAAAGAAAGAACAACAGGAGGAAGAGGAAAAAATGAGAGGGTGCAGAAGGAAAGGCGAAAGGGTTTTAACATGGGCATATCTAACATTCCATTTTAAGCTTGTTTGTGTTCCTGGGATACAGACTTCTTCATTGCCCCAAACAACCACCAACCTGCAGTTTTTACATATCCAAATGTCTTTCAAGTGAATGGATTATACGTGTCTGCATTAATTATGAAAAATGGATTCAGTTCCTCATCTGGGTCAGTGCAATATAGACACAAGAGCCTTCCATCAGCTGTCAAACCGCACTACCAAGAGATACTGAGAAGCAGGAATGAAAAGCTGGAAGAAACTGTGGTAAGTCAAGGCCCAGGAATTCAATTTCTTTGACCTGAATGAAGAAGGATGTGGGAGTCAAGAACTGGAGCTGGCCTCTGAGTTACATAAGAAGTGGCTTCTAGCCCAGTGGTTCTCAAACTTGGCCTGTGTCAGAACCACCTGTAAGTGATTAAGGCAGATCGCTGAGCTCCACACGCTCCCCAGTCAAAAGGTCTGGAGGGAAACCTAACCACACATTTTTAGCAAGTTCCAGGGGATGCTAATGCTCTGGTCCAGTAACCAGAGTTTGCAAAACAGTGTTTTAGACCTCCAAAAGTAGATCTCACTAACCTGGGGAGGATGATAAATTGGGAGAGATAGAATGCATGTCTGTGAGTCAGGCTGAGAAAATTTTTGTCAGATTATCTACAGTTTGAAATTTATTTTTGTAGAAAAGTTTTGCTAGATTTTGTCATCAATGCACTGCCAGTGCACAAGTTGGTACAATCTTTTTGGAGGAAAGTTTGGCAACATCAAATTATCAAATGAGCACATCCTTTGATTCAGCAGTTCCACACCTGGGAGTAAATAATGAGACAGTATTAAATGATAAATTCAGTTATATTCATGGCACTATTTTTCTAATTACAGTAAAACCTTGGATTGACAGTAACTTGTTCTGTGAGTGTTCTGCAAGATGAGCAAACATTCCTAATAAATTTTAACTTGATAAACGAGGGATGCCTTGCGATACGAGTGGTACATGACACCAAATGTCACATGATCACAACTGAGCCAATAGTTCTCTCCCTCTCTGTTTCTCTCTTGCTGAGGGATTGTGGGTGTTTGTCTCCCATGCTCAGATGCTCGATCTCAGGCTGCAGTGTTTGGCAAAGATCACTGATTTTTCAGAACGTTGGAAGGTGCCCACAACTGGCACTAGTGTATTTTTGTCACTTCAAAGCACCTATGGACAGTCCTTTGCTTTTCCACCCAAGAGTAAGCTTAAGAATGCTTTGCTTCATTCTAAGTCAGGCTGCCTGCAGATACAGACCCTTTCCTCTGCTGCCTTATTGCCAGTTACATTAAATACAGTATATGACACAGTTTATTAATACTGTAGTCAACATCCGTACGAGCATATACAATGGCCCCCATGCAGAAAAAGCCTCCATTGAGCCAACAGATAGCAATGATTCCATTAGTGATATTGAAAGTCATCCTACACAATAACCCTCCTCTTTCTTGTTTCCTTCACACCAGCCACAAAGGTTTTCAAAGGTAAGTGCACGTTAACTTATTTTTCTTTATAATTTGTATTTTGTTATTTTATATTATATTACAGTATTATAATCATTTTTATATGAATGTTTTGGGGTTGTGGAACAAATCATCTGAGTTTCCATCATTTTTTACAGGGAAATTCACTTCGCTATACAAGTGCTTTGGATTATAAGCATGTTTCTGGAATGAATTATGCTCACAAACCAAGGTTTTACTGTATTAAAAACCACTAATGTCCACTAAAAGGTGATTGTTGGGGCACCTGGTTAAGCTCAGTCGGTTAAGCATCTGACTTTATTTCAGGTCATGATCTCACAGTTCATGAATTCAAGCCCCGCATCAGGCTCTGTGCTGACAACTCAGAGCCTGAAGCCTGTTTCAGATTGTGTCTCCCTCTCTCTCTGCCCACCCCCCCCACTCATAATCTGTCTCTCTCTCTCAAAAATAAATAAAACATTAAAAAAAAAGGTGATTGTTAAATTATAAAATAATCATCTTCCATGAGACAACATTCACTATGTACTATAAAGTGAAAAGCTGGGTCCGTGTTGTACTTATTACTGTACTTACTCAGTCCTATTCAAAGTGCCAATCCATTAACTGATTTTTAACACCAGTGAAGATATAAATCACACTTCCTCCTTCACTAAATATCATTTCTGATAGCAAATAACGTAACAACTCTTAATCTCAGTATCTTCATATGCTAAATGGAGATAAAAATCAGGATTTATTAAAGGTAGGTTTCTTTAAGGCCTTCAAGAAACAAAAACAAATGCTTTGAAAATAGAAAGACATCACCAAACATATGCCCAGTTTTACAGAGATGCTAGGACATATGCTATCATATTAATACAGCAAATACTGCTTTTTCAAATAATAGGTAATTGCAATATAGCAATGTGTTTAATAAATCATTTCAAAGGAAAAAAGCGAGCACCAAAGAGTATTTATATGCCAATACAACTGGATGTATGGATGAGTGATCTACCTCAAATGTGAATTCAGGACTCTGGCCACAGTATACAGAACTGATATGGATGTGCCCTTCTGACTACAAGCACACAGAATTCCAGAAAAAAATACAACTGAAAAACTAAAGGTAATTACATAGGTGAGCTCCAAAATGCAAGTGTTCCACAGATTCCAAAAACCAAAGAAAATCAAAGCCAGAGCCTCAGCAATGCACTTGGCTTTAATCTCAGATTTAGGGGCAGTGAGTCTATACAAGGAAGAACTGGTATTGAAGCTCCATCCACACCTCCCTGGCCAGAGTGAAGTCCAACACATTAAGGAACTCTTGCAAGTGAAAAATAAGACTGTACAAAGCCTGCTTACTCGCCGAAAGAGCAAAGATGTTTGATTAGTGCCCTAGACCTTGAGTCTTAAAAAACCAAATCACCCATGAGAACTAGAAATCCTAAGCTTACACAAAGCAGAGGGTGTAAGTTTTCTTCTACATTCACAGCTTAAGAACCTCAGATGAATAGTTAATATAAAAAGTGATGCAAGACCACTAAAATCCCTAGGGGTTTAGTAAACGTGACATGAAAATCTCTGTCCTCAGAGACTCTTTTACATCTCAGGGTTTATGGGAAACTCTCACCAAAGATGAGTTAGCAAAATTAATATCAAAGACCACATAAAGAAATAAATCACCATCAGGGTTAATCAGCAGACACCAAAATGGACATTTCAAGAAGTGGAAACTATAGATGAATATAATAGACTAGAAGATAATAATGTTTTAAGATAACTTAGATAACATATTGCAGGAATAAGATACTATGGGAAAAGAGAATTTTTTCAAGTAACCAAATGTTCATGAAAATTACCATCACTGGAATGAAAAACCCTTGATAGGTTAAATAGCAGAGTAGACATTGCTGAAGTGGCGAATAAATCTGAAGGAATTACAAAAGAGGGAGAGAGAGAGAGAGAAAGAATATGGGTATGACTGGATGGGTAGTTGACAGGCATGAAACACATAAAGCTTCAATGTGTATCAGTCTAACAAGGTTTAAGAAAGAAAGAAGAGAGGGATTGAGGAAGAACGTAATACTCAAAGATAATAACAAAGAACTTTCCAGAATTAGAGACATGAGCATTAAGATTAAAATGTCTTGAACAAAATAAAAATAAATTACCCAAAAATACTTTAAATTTGGGTATAAATCCAACAAAATATGTACAAGATCTATGTGAGAAAAACTACAAAATTCTGATGAATTAACAAATGCAGACATACTCTACGTTCATGGATAAGAAGACTCAATAATGTCAAGATATCAGGTCTTCCCAACATGATCTGTAGATTCAGTGCAATTTTAACAACAATCCCAGCAAGTTGGGGTGCCTGAGTGGCTCAGTCGGTTAAGAGTCTGACTTTGTCTCAGGTCATGATCTCTCAGTTTGTGAGTTCTAGTCCTGTGTCAGGCTCTGTGCTGACAGCTCAGAGCCTGGAGCCTGCTTCAGATTCTGTGTCTCCCTCTCTCTCTGCACCGCCCCCCACTCGCGCTCTCTCTCTCTCTCTCTCTCTCTCTCTCTCTCTGAAAAATAAACATTAAAATTTTTTTTTCAAAAAAGATCTGAGCAAGTTAAATAACTTAATGATGTTGACAAATGATTGTAAAGTTTATATGGAGAGGCCAAAGACCCAGATTAGCCAACACAATATTGAAGAAGAACAAAGTTGGAGACTTTAAGACTTACTGTAAAGCTACAGTAATCTAACAGTGTGGTATCAGTGAGAGAGGAGATAAAGACATCAATTGAACAGAATAAAGAGCCCAGAAATAGACACCCTTAAGTAGAGTCAATTGATCTTTCATGAAGGAGCAAAGGCAACACAATGTAGCAAAGACAGTCTCTTCAACAAACGGTGCTGTAACAACTAGACGTTCACATGCAAAAAAAAAAAAAAAAAAAAAAAAAAGTAGACACAGACCTTATACCCTTCACAAAAATTAACTCAAAATGGATCACAGACCAAAACATAAAATTCAAAACACTAAAACTCCTAGAAGATAGCATAGGAGAAAACTTACATGACCTTGGGTATGATGATTTCATTTTAGATACAACGGCAAAGACAGGATTTGTGATATAATTGATAATCTAGACTTCATTAAAATGTCTGCTCTGTGAAAAACAAGATCAAGAGAATTGAAAGACAAGGAAAAGACTAGGAGAAAAAAATATTTGCAAGAAACACATTTATAAAGATAAAGGACTATTGTCCAAAGTATAAAAGAGCTCTTAAAGCTCAAAAACAAGAAAACAAACCCAATTTTAAAATATCCAGATAGCAAATAAGCATATGAAAAGATGCATATCTTTATAGCATAGCATATCTCATCAGGGAAATGTAAATTAAAACAATGAGATACCACTACACAGCTCTGAGAATGACCAAAATCTGGAATACTGACAATATCAAGGCAAAGATGTGGAGTAGGAGGAACTCTCATTCATTGCTCGTGGGAATGTAAAATGGTACGACCACTCTGGAAGACAGTGTGGTGGTTTCTTACTGTACTAAACACACTCTTATCATACAATCCAGCAATTGTGCTTCTTGATATTTACTCATATAAGTTGAAAACTTATGTCCACACAAAAATGTGTATAGCAGCTTTATGCATAACTGCCAAAACTTGGAAGCAACCAAATTGTATTTACTAGTGAATGGATAAATCAACTGTGATACATCCAAATAATGGAATATTATTCAGCACTAAAAAGAAATAAGCTATCAAGTCATGAAAAGACACGCAGGAAACTTAAATACATATTTCTAAGTGAGTGAAGCCAATATGAAAAGACCACACACTGTATGATTCCAACTACATGACATTCTGCAAAAGCAAAGTTGCTGGGGGTTGGGGATGAATAGGCAGAACACAGAGAATTTGAGGGGCAGTGAAAATGCTCTGTATGACGTAACGGTGGGTACATGTCATTATAAATTTGTCCAAACCCACAGAATGTGTAGACCAAGAGTGAATTCTAATGTAAACTATGGACTTTGGATGATTATGATGTAGCTTTGTTAAAAAAAAAAAAAGTACCATCCTGGTAGATAATGTTGATAATGGGGGAGACTATGTATATATGGGGGCAGAGAGTACACAGGAAATCCTTCTACCTCTCAATTTTGTTGTGAATCTAAAAAAAAGGCTAAAAAAATTGACATGTATTCATATAATGAAATTGAAACTGAAAAGAACTCTTAAAATCAATCAAAGGGGAAAGATAATGTATCTAAAAGTAAATTATTTTTTATATTAATTTTTTAAGGTTTATTTATTTTTGAGAGAGAGAGCATGCACACAAGTGGGGGAGGGGCAGAGAGAGAGGGAGACACTGAATTTGAAGCAGGCTCCAGGGTCTGAGCTGTCAGCACAGAGCCTGATGTAGGGCTTAAACTCACAAACCATCAGATCATGACCTGAGCTGAGGCTGGATGCTTAACCGCCTGAGCCACCCAGGCGCCCCTAAAAAAGTAAATTATAAATTACATTTCTCATCAATAATAGATGCCAACAAACTAAAACATAATATATTAAAATGTTGAGGAGACTTCCATTTGGGGGCAAGATGAAATAAATGTAAAAAAAAAAAAAAAAAAGCTGTAAGAAAAGTCCAGTCTCTGTAGATCAGGAGTTCTCAACCTTGGCATTATTGATATTTCGGACTAGACAATACCTTTTTGTTCATGGCGGTGGTAGGGGTGTTCTATGTACCGTAGCCTATTTAGCAGTAACTCTGACCTCTACCCACTAGATACCAGTAACAACTTCCCACTTGTGACAGCAAAAAAATGTCTTCAGATACTGTCAAAAGTCACCTGTAGGGCCAACCATCCCCAACTGAAATCTGTTCTCTCTAGCCATAGGACTTGGAAGAAGATAGCCCTAAAGGACGGAACCTCTTTTGTTTTCTTTTCCTTTTCTTGAGAGAGAGGGGGAGAGCACAAGCAAGTGGGAGGAGGAGTAGTGGGAGGGAGAGAAGGAGGGAGGGAGGGGGAGAGGAAGAGAGGGAGGGGGAGAGAGAGAGAGAGGGAAGGAGGGAAGAGAGAGGGAGAGAGAAGGGAAGGAGAGGAGAGGGAGGGAGGGGGAGAGGGAGGGAGGGGGAGAGGAAGAGAGGGAGGGGGGAGAGAGAGGGAGGGGGAGAGAGAGAGAGAGAGGGAAGGAGGGAAGAGAGAGGGAGAGAGGGAGGGAGGGAAGGAGAGGAGAGGGAGGGAGGGGGAGTGGGAGGGAGGGGGAGATAGAGAGAGACAGGGAGGGAAGGAGAGAGGGAGAGAGAAAATATTAAGCAGGCTCCACACCGAGCATGGAGTCCAACCCTGGGCTTGACCACATGACCCTGAGGATCATGACTTGAGCCAAAATCAAGAGTCGGACACTCAGATGACTAAGCCACCCACAGAACCTCCTTTAATATACTTAGTCTGCTCTAAGCAAACACCATGAAAGAGCCAGCTCCCTCTGCCTCCTCACCCAGCACTGTGGAGACCGAGGGGAGGAGCCCTGCTGCCCATCCCCACCCCACACTAACAAAGCACAGGCAGCACTCCTCCTCCTCCTCCCAGGGTGTGCTGCACACGGGGTGGGTGGAGCCTCATTGACCATCCCTGCTCTGCACTAAGTAACCTCGGGAAAGAGGCAGCGGCCCTCCCTCCCTTCACTGGCACAGTGACCACAGAGGCCACAGACCATGAAAGAGAGCACTATCAACCACCACACTGTAGCAAGGGAAGGATAGCAAAGAGACAGCACCCTACCTCATCTCAGCCGGGGAAGGGGGGCAAAGATTACAGAGAAGAGGGAACTAGACAGAGTAAACCCTGAAATCTGTGTAGGAAGTCCTGAGCACACCCCTGAATGCTCCATGCACAAAATCAGCCTTGACACAGGAAAGTTTGGACAACTGAACTATGACGATGAGCAACAGAATACACAGACACAACATTCATTGGCCACAGGGTGAAGAGGTCACTGCTCCTTATGTACCCTCTGCCAATTCTGATGAGCAGTCAAGAAAAGGAAAATGAAAAGACAAATACAGTATTAGCATTATTGTGAAAGTAGTTTTGACCTCACCGACCCTCTGAAGTCTCAGAGACCTCCCCCACCTTGGCTGCTAGGTCCACACTTTGAGAACTACTGAAGCAAAGAAGGGAATCCAAGAAAAAGAAGTCTCACAGTAGAGAAACAGAATTTGGCAACCATGTGAGTGGTCACTCTATGTAAGGCACCACGTTTATTCAGTAGAGTGACAAAATTGAAGAAATATACCTAAAAGTAGATCTGTCCCTCAAAGAACACATAGACTAGCAAGAGGTGAAAAAAAAGGGGGGGGGGGAACCTTAAGAGGTAGAGATAAAATGAGCAACAGATTCTGTTGAGAATCTATTGGACGTTGCATCTATTGGAGAGTCTGTAAATACTCCAAAGACAAAACAGCCTGTGATTTGGGCCACAATGTGGGAGAAATCCCTTTTAAGAAAATAATTTCAGACTCCTCCCTTCTATTCATTTTATATAGGCTCATTTTAGCAGATAAAAATGTAAATGTTTGTCTCCAGGATCCAACTCAATTTATTAAAAGTAGGATAGTCTTATTTTGATTACAAGTAATGGCCATGATTACATCTCTTTTATGATAGAATAACTTTCAGGCAGTAAGTAGCAACCAAAAAATCAAGATGCTGAGAGTTTCAAGAAAGGGACATGCAACAAAAATCAACATTTGCCACTGAAAAAAACCTCTGCAGGGTCGTCCCATACTCTAAACTCAGAGTCAATTTTAAAGCAAGAATTTAGCTTGCAGTTTGTTGTTGCATACAGCAATACTATCAGCAGTCAGGATCCGTCCAGTGTCTGGGTATCTGCCCTCCTCTAAGTCAAAAACAGTAGTTGGAGATGGATAAAATCATTTACACGAATGCAACACAGATAGACACTTAAACCTTAAATAACCTCCTACCCTCTTAGAATGCTTCCCACATTAACAAGGCACCTTAATAAAATCCATTTACCCCCATGACAAAACAGTGTCTCTTTGATAGTGTTCTCGTCCCCCTTAGTTTTCTCACTCTGGGACCTTCACCGACTTTCAACCCTAATTTCATAGCTCTGTCCTTTACTTCCTTCGTTTGTTAACTTTTCCAAAAATGAGACATTTTAAGCATTTCAATTTTTAAAATTTTAAGTTTTCATAAAATTAATTCACACAGCATACAGTCTTCTGCTCCCCTCAGCAGCATCCCATTCAGACACAACCTCCTCAGTAACTCCACTCCAAGACCAAATAGTACCCTTCCTCGCTCTACCATCATTCCTCCAGCACAAAACGTCTCTGGTAGGAGGGAGGAAAACAATTTCTTTTCTGAGAGGGGCAATTATCATTTCAGGCTTTACCACCCCAATGTTATCTAAAGTTTTAAAGAGGATGGGGCGCCTGGGTGGCTCAGTCAGTTAAGTGTCCAATTTCAGCTCAGGTCATGATCTCTCAGTTTGTGAGTTCGAACCCCGCATTGGGCTCTATGCTGGCCGCTCAGAGCCTGGAGCCTGCTTCGGATTCTGTGTCTCCCTCTCTCTGTGCCCCTCCCCTGCTCACATACATACACACACACACTCTCACTCTCTCTCTCTCTCTCTCAAAAATAAACATTAAAAAAATAATAATGAAATGAAAAGGGATGTGATACTCCAAGCAAAAAGCTAATTGAAGTAGATGCTAAAAGTTTCACAGGGAATATGGCAGATGGAGTCTCAGATGGTCTCCAACTGTCCCCCGCTCCTGGTACTCACACCCCTGAGTGCAGGCAGAATCTGTAAGTTGCTTCTAACCAATAAAATATGTCAATGGTGATGAGATGTCACTTCCATGATCCTATCACTTAAGATTTTAATACCTGTCTTGCTAGAAGACTCCCTCCCTTGCTAGCTGTGATAAAGCAAGTGGACATACTAAGGAGGTTCGTGTATTAAAGACCTAAGAGTGGCCTCCAGCTGATGAGAAATGGAGATCCTCAGTGCATGAGCCTGCAAGGGTCTGAGTCCTGCCAACACGTGATACGGGAATAGTATGCCAATGTAAGGCTGAAAGTAGATCCTTCCCTAATCAAGCCTCAGGCTTTCAGATGAGAACCTAGCCCTGCCTGACACCTTAAATGCAGCCTTGCAGACTCCCAACTCCCAGAAGCCCCACCCAGACTCCTGACTTAAAAGAGCTGTGAGATGGATGTATTGTTTTAAGGCAGTAAGTTTGTGGTAATTTGTTATACAGCAATAGATAACAAATAAAGGGGGAGCACAATGAAAAACAATATATAACTATAATTATATTGTAATTATCATCACTAAAATCTAACAATTGATTTTATGCTAATAGACCAGTCAAGGAGGACATTATAATTGTGCCTCTAAAAAGTCTGAGGATAGGATTGTAGAGTCTGAGAGGTGAAGGACTATCCTCTAGTTTCTGACAATGGAGAAGCAGGGGAAGGCTGTTAAAGGCAGCCTAGCTGCGGAGGCCTCTACAAACCTAAGGTTGACAGGGCTAGTGTGGTTCAGCCAAAGTTCAAAGGAAAATGAAAGGGAAGGGAAAAAAAAAACAGATTGGCTCATAGGGAGAGTTAGAGCATGGGCTGCAATGCAAGAGAAACAGGGAATATCAAGATGGACAGTGGGAGGGTCCCCCAGAGTAGAAGTATGAGACAGAGAAAGGCTACTCTTAGAACCTGGATGTCCAAGATCAGGAGCAGCAGAGACATCAGGCGGATGAGGTCATTATGGACCTTATCAGAAGATTACACCCTTTTAAAGCTCGATAATGGGAAAACTGAAATTTCCTCAGGCTTATCGACATCATTGGACAGGCTTTCATAAGACTCCAGAGCCAGCAGGTATCAAACCCTGGGGAGACACCCTGAAACAGCATCCACTCAGTATGACAGCCACCTATCAGCCATGCCCAAGTGAGGGGCAAAACTACAAAGCCCAAAGGGGTCATCAGAGGCAAGTCAGCAGAGAGGACCCCAGAGCCCTCTTGGATCTCCCATACAAGAGATAGCTGTTGTGGCACCTGTGAGAGCCCATCACTGAACTCTCCTGAGGTTATTAAAAAGTGTATGTGTGCACATGTACCACATGCCCACATGCTCCCAAAAATGCTGCAAGCACACTTGTGCAAAATGATAAGCCTTGGGAAAGAAAACACCATGATTGAATACTTTATTTTAAATCTGAGCTCTCTACCTTTGGGTGATTTCTCCTAGACTCTCTTCTGTAGAGTCTTACATTTCTAAAGGTAATTTAGTTTTCATTTTGTATTTGTCACAAGGAAAAATGGAATCAGTGACCAGGGACTCCATTTCTAAAGGACAGATTATTCCTGTAACATGAGGCACATGCTATGGGAATCTTGTAGAGGATAAGGAGACATTTAATGCCTACTATGTTCACCATCTCATTTAATTTTTGCAACTTCTCAAAGTGGAGTAAGACAAAGCTCTGGGAAGTTAAACAGTTTACCTGAGGTTATGCAGGCAGTGAGTGTTAGGTCCAGAGGTCAGAACTTGGGCTCTTCTGAAACTAAGCCTGTACCTTCTTCTACCACCACACCGAGTTCATCAACGTTTTCAATTATCTATTGAGCTAAGTCAATTGAAAATCTAATTTTGAGTGGTTAATAGATTATAATTAAAATAGTACATAGGGCACCTGGGTGGCTCAGTTGGTTAAGCGTCCGACTTCAGCTCAGGTCATGATCTCATGGCTCGTGAGTTCGAGCCCCACGTCGGGCTCTGAGCTAACAGCTCAGAGCCTGAAGCCTGCCTCGGATTCTGTCTCCCTCTCTCTCTCTACCCCTCCCCCGCTCATGCTCTGTCTCTCTGTCTCAAAAATAAATAAACATTACAAAAGTTAAAAAAAATAAAATGAAATAGTACATAAATATATTAGTACGTAAGCCAGGGTAATTTTCACATAGGGTGGATAAAATCATTTTATGTCACTTAACCTTCATTTCACTGTAAATCAAACTATAAAATGTGGCCTATTGCATTCCTAAAATTAGAACTCTCAGGAATACTATACTCTTATTTTCTAAGAAAATCTATTGTAAATGGTATGTATGCATAAACTTAAACTGCCTAAAATCCGATGTGCATAATCTGTAACTGGGAGTATAATATCTGTGTATAAGAATTTTATTTGCAATATATACTTTAGATATCTCCTTAGTTTATTAGAAAGAGCTGTCAGTGAGTTTTACCATCATTTTAATATATACATAATCACTGTTAAATGGCATAATGGGCATCTTTTTATAAACCCATAAGAGTTAAATAATAGTTTATAACTAAATAACATCCTAGTGACCTAAAAGAACAAATGTCATCCAAATCTACCATATGCAGGAAGAGGCTTATTCCTCCCAAGAGATCTAGCCCATTTCTATACAAAACATTAGAGACTCAGTTCAGCAAGAAAAGGCTTCTCTGGGCTTACCAAATCAAAGTTGCCATACTGAACTTAAAACATATGGACTTCTCCTCATTCAGTATGACGTTAGCCATTCTGACTTTTAGAATGTTTCAATAGGGTAACATCAAATAGGTAAATCAGTCTAGAATAGGGTCTTCATGCCTATCTTCATGTTTTCTTCAAGTTTAATTCTTGGTTTAAAAACAGGAGGATGAGGAGGGGGGCCTGGGTGCTCAGTCAGTTAAGTGTCCAACTTCAGCTCAGGTCATGATCTAGCAGTTCATGGGTTGGAGCCCCGTGTTGGGCTCTGTGCTGACAGTTTGAAGCCTGGAGCCTGCTTCAGATTCTGTCTCTCTCTCTCTCTGTCCCTCCACTGCTCTCTCTCTCTCTCTCAAAAATAAATAAACATTTTAAAAAATTAAGAAACAAAAACAAAATCAGGAGGAGGAGTTTGGAAAACACAACAAGAACAACCAGCTTCTCAGATCCTTTTTTCTACACCATTTATAATTACCAGGTTTAGTAAGCTTTTCAAACTTAAAACAAGTGTACAACCCATATATGTCAAACTGATACATTTCTCAGAACTCTGGTTACTATTCTGTAACAATAACAATATCCAAATGTTATCCTTTCTTACTGCAGAATTGTTACTTTTCCTAAGTGCACTAGCAGCGTGGGCGTTATGGGAGGGGAAAAGTGTACACAGAGACACACTGAGGCATCAGTGGTTAAAGTGACATGATTTCTTGAGTTTTAAATTTTTGTTTATTTGAGAGAGAGAGAGCACGTGCAAGCCGGAGAGGGGCAGAGAGAGAGAATCTCAACATAGTGCTTGATCCCATGAACCTTGAGATCATGTCCTGAGCCAAAATGAAGAGTAGTCTCTCAACCAACTAAGCCACCCAGGTACCCCTTGAATTTGCTTTTAAAATACCTCCTCCCAAAAAAGTAGTGGGGAGACAGATGCAACAAATTGCCAAAAAAATAATGAGTGCATGGGGGTTTATTACACCATTCTCTCTTCATTTTCATGTATATAAATTTTCTATAATAAACAGTCTTGTTAAGGTTATGATCTAAAACCAAAATTAGGAGTTCAGAATTCAGTCTTTCAACACGATTTATTTCAAAAAGTAAACTCAATGGTACTAGACCATACTGCCTAGAACTAGCATTGCCATTTGTAAGTTGTCGGGGTTTTTTCTCTCTTTTTTTAACAGAAGATTTGCAAGAATAGTACAAAGCACTCCTAGATTTCCCAAATGTTAAAAATTTGTCATGTGCCCTTTACCTTTTTTGTATAACACACATATACATATAAATGCACACACATGTACATATTTTTCTCCTAAACCTTTTGAGATTTGGTTGCAGACATTATGTCCCCTTACCAGTAAATACTTCAGTTTCCCCTAAGAATGAGCTCATTCCCTTCCAAACTACAATAAAAATAGCATATTTAAGGAAGTTAACTTTGCTATAAGACTATTATTCAATATACAAACTGTATTAAAATTTCACCAATTATCACAATATTGTCCTTTGTAACATTTTTTCCTAGTTTAGGATCTGATCCAAGATCATCCATAGCATTTGTCTCTTTCGTCTCCTTCAATCTGGAACAGTGTCTCAGCCATTGTTCATGCTATAGACTTTTGTGAAATGTCTCTGGATTTGGGTTTGTCTGATATTTTCTCTTGCTTAGAACCAGATTATACATTTTTGGCACAAGTACTCTCAATGCTTCATACCAGGAAGCACAGGATATCAGTTTGCCCCATTACCAGTGATATTAACTTTGATTATTTGGATAGGGTGGTGAACCCCCAGGTTTCTCTACTATAAAATTACCATCTTCGCTTTGCAATTAATAAGTCCCCTGTGGGGAAATTCTCCAAGAATGTAAATATTCTGGTCTTCGAGTTTTCACACAATAGTTTGGCATCCATGGATGATTCTTGCAGGAATCAATTGTTACTGTGATGGTTGCAAAGGAGTAATTTTCCAACTTTTAGTTGGTCTATATTTTTTAATTGCCATTATTTGTAAGTTTTTAAAAATAATCCTTAGAATTGGAAATCATTTTACTCAAGAACAAATCCATTTTCACTCAAAGTCAAGCGATTTTCTTTTAAATCCTAAATATGCTAAATCCTGAACAGCTCAAGTAACTGTCTCCAGAAGCTCCAGCCTTCACCTGCTAAGGCCCTGCATTTGATTTTTCCTCTCCCTGTTCTCTCTTCCTTCTATCCTGGGCACTGGCACAGAGTGGAAATTGCTGCTGGGGTAGGTAGATGGGGAAAAATACAAACTACAAGTTACTGACCAAAAGTAGAAGGGAGGGAATGGCCACTGGCCGAGGTCGCCTGTGGGTAGCAACAATCAGCTTGTGAATGGACCAACAAAAATGGCACAAGTTCAACCAGTAAACCAGGAGCAACCAGATGGGGACCAGATGTTTCCCTTATGAAGCCAAATGTTAAATGTCCATCAACAACAGCCACAAAGACCCATCCACTTGAGACTTGCCTGAGATTTCTGGGGTGTAATATAATTACATATTCCCAACAATGCCCCAACATGCCTAGCTGTTCCTCAGAAACTATTCTCATAAACAGATAGCAATGACTTCAATAATAAAGACTCATAAGGAGAAATATCAGTAATGAAACAAATGACATAAATGGAAAAAAAAGAAAAAAAATACTTCACTGGGATTTAGAAACGCAAAATAATCTGGAGCACTTGTTAATGAGGCAATCGAGAAATATCGTTCAAATACCTAAGTACCACCACTTTATATAATAACTGGGCTGTTCATGCTAACAGCATTTTTTTCCTGCTAGTCTCTCCTCCTTTTTTCCTATTACAATTCCTCCCACTTTCTTCAATGTTTTAAAGATCATATAACCTGAATTATACAAATAAAAATATGAATAGCCCAGAGGAATTTAGTTTGAAGATCACAAGTTCCGTACCATTTCGTGACAACTCACTGAACACAAAGCTGAGGTCCTCTGATTCTCCATTCCTCCTCGGGAATCGGCCCTTAGCATGTTGTCTGGACATAAGGAGGTTTTCGTTCTATTTGTTACATTCTTTTTTTGTGAAGGTTATAAGTTGCCAGGCAAATATTTTTAAAGTATCTCTGTTTTTTATATCCATTTACATACCACATTCATAAAGAAGGTCCTTCTGGATTCCTTCCAGAAATTACTGGAGTAGAGCATTGAGATTTTGCCTGGCTTTAGAACCAATATTTCTCTCAAGGGGAAATTTCCTGGGGGAGAGAAATGGGGAGAGCAATCAGCTATAGCCCTAAGGCAGCACTGTGCCCAGGTCTGATATCTTAATGAGGCCATGTCCTCACTGCCCAGTGACAGGACAAGACTGCCTAAGAAGTGACTGTCACTCTATATGCAGACCTGCCTCTCACCTGCAGAGGTAGAGAGAAGGACAGGAAGCACAGGAGCCTCAACATCAACTGGAACTTGTTAGAAATGTCAACTTTCCAGCAGCAATCCAGAGTTACTATATTGGAAACTTAGGAGTGGAGCCCAGCAATCTGTTTTAACAAGGCTTCCAGGTCATTAAAATACACATTTAAGTCTGAAACTGAAAGAAAGAAAGAAAGAAAGAAAGAAAGAAAGAAAGAAAGAAAGAAAGAAAGAAAGAAAGAAAGAAAGAAAGAAAGAAAGAAAGAAAAGAAGGAAGGAAGGAAGGAAGGAAGGAAGGAAGGAAGGAAGGAAGAAGGAAAGAAAGAAAGAAAGAAAGAAAGAAAGAAAGAAAGAAAGAAAGGAAGGAAGGAAGGAAGGAAAGGAAGGAAGGAAGGAAGGAAGGAAGGAAGGAAGGAAGGAAGAAAGAAGGAAAGAAAGAAAGAAAGAAAGAAAGAAAGAAAAGAAAGAAAGAAAGAAAAGAAGGAAGGAAGGAAGGAAGGAAGGAAGGAAGGAAGGAAGGAAGGAAGGAAGAAGGAAAGAAAGAAAGAAAGAAAGAAAGAAAGAAAGAAAGAAAGAAAGGAAGGAAAGGAAGGAAGGAAGGAAGGAAGGAAGAAAGAAGGAAAGAAAGAAAGAAAGAAAGAAAGAAAGAAAGAAAGAAAGAAAGAAAAGAAGGAAGGAAGGAAGGAAGGAAGGAAGGAAGGAAGGAAGGAAGAAGGAAAGAAAGAAAGAAAGAAAGAAAGAAAGAAAGAAAGAAAGAAAGGAAGGAAAGGAAGGAAGGAAGGAAGGAAGGAAGGAAGGAAGGAAGAAAGAAGGAAAGAAAGAAAGAAAGAAAGAAAGAAAGAAAGAAAGAAAGAAAGAAAGAAAGAAAGAAAGAAAGAAAGAAATGTAGGAAGAGAGAGGTGCCTGGGTGGATCAGTCAGTTAAGTGACCTACTCTTGATTTTGGCTCAGGTCATGATCTCACAGTTCATAGGATCAAGTCACATGTAGGACTCTGTGCTGACAGTGGAGAGCCTACTTGAGATTCTCTATCTCCCTCTCTTTCTGCCCCTTCCCCACTCACACACTCTCTCTCCCTCTCAAAATAAATAAACGTTTTAAAAATGTTAAAAGATAGATGATAGATAGGTACCAGAGGGTTTTTGTTTTTGTTTTTGTTTTTGTTCTTTAAGCTCTTAGGGTAATTCTAATACACAGCCAGGCTGAGAACTCTGTCTGGGAGGAGCCCTGGACTCTAGTTTAGGGACCACTTTCACGCTAACTATAAGAGGACTACGGGACTTGAAGCTGTAAACATAGTCAAGATGTAGGGAGAATTTTTCAAGACACTGGCTGAGAATACCTCCCTTCTCTTCGTTTCCACAGCAGAGACGTGTTGTAAGTCACTCACATCACTTCTGAATAAGAACAAAGACAAACTAATTATCCTCTACACCCTGGAAACTTTTCAGATTTCCAGCTCCATCCCAGTTGAGAATAAACAGATTTCAGACTGTGCCTAAAAATCAGCTCATGAGGTAATCTGGTTAAATATTATAATTTTTCCATAAACAAAATCAATGGAATAAAGTTTGATTCTTCAGGGGAGTTGAAAATACCATGTAAGGAAGTAGAAGAAACATTTATCTAAATAAATTGGGACAGAAGCAAGGCCAACTTTTTTCCAGAATACCAAATGTATCTTCTTTGCCCAAAATATAGGAAATGAATAATAGAACACTATCATACTGCATTTGTGTGATGCACAAATGCCTATAGATACATCAAGCTCCTTTGTTTTTCTTAAGAAACACAAGAATAAGGCCAAATGTAATTATCTTTTTCTTTGTTGAGTCTTACTTTGTTAACAAAAGCCTAAATCCATAATTTCTTTCCCTAGACCAAAAAAAAAAAAAGGGGGGGGGGGGAAGAAAGAAAAAAAAAGTTATAAATGAGGAGAGAAAAGGGGAAGCTTGGCCCAGATTAGCTGATTTTATTATAAAAACATGACTAGATTTTTATTTAAAAAAGGAGGAAATGATGTTGGTATCTCCACACATATAAAATGATGGTAAAGAGGGCAGGCAACCACCCTTTACTGAGAACCAATTGTGTGCCCATCACTATCCAAAAGATATTTTAGCCTTTATCCTGACTTTAAAGATAAAGAAACAGAGAGGTGCCTGGGTGGCTCAAGTCGGTCAAGTGTCCCACTCTTGATTTTGGCTACAGTCATGATCTCACACTTTGTGAGATCAAGCCCCTCATAGGGCCCTGAGCTGACAGTGTGGAGCCAGCTTGGGATTCTCTCTCTCCCCCCCTCCCCTCTCAAAATAAATAAATATTAAAAAAAAGAAACCGAAGATATTTGCATGGCTGCACTACTAGTAAATATTGTAAGTTTAAAATACTGTTTGGCTACAAAAACCTACACACTCTGTACTATACCAAAGCTGTATTCTTGGCTGGGATAACAATTTGTTTAAAACAGAAACAGGGGCACCTAGGTGGCCTAGTTGATTAAGCTTAAGCCTGGACTCTTGGCTTGGGGCTCAGGTCATGATCTCCTGGCTGGTGGGATTGAGCCCCCATGTAGGGCCCTCTCTCTCCTCTCTCTCTGCCACTCCCCCACTCACACTCACTCTCTCAAAAAAGATAAACTTAAAAAAAAAAAGAAAGAAAGAAAAATAATAATTATTGCAGAAATGTGGACCTCCATCTTCCCATCTTTTTCCTGTCTCACACCTCAAAAATGCCTGCCAAAGCTCCTCTCTAACCAATACACCATTCATTCATTCATTCATCCATTGGTTGACGGGTTCCCTAACATGCGCGGTGTGGTAAGGGCTTCGGAGACAGCACCTCCTACAAGGTAAGTATGGGGCAGGTGTGACTGATGGTTTCACTCTGACCTCCCTTTGAGACTCTATTAATATGCATCCAGTTTCCAGTACAGCTTACTTAACCAGCTTTCATAGACGTGATTCCGTTTCCAAAAGCACTGAGCCAAGAAAGCAGTGGTGCCAAGATGCTCAAAGGAGGCCAGCTCAGCGCCTTCCAACACTTCCATTCAGTAGTTTTAACCTACGTCCACGCGCTAACCTCGCTTACCGTCGGTGGTGACCAGATGCGGTCTCTGGCCGTCCCTCAGCTGCCCGCTGGGAACATGGCCCAGGTGGGGGGCCACTGGGCAGCCGACCAGTCGAGCCACCCTGATCCCCAGAAGGCAAGCGCACAAATCCAACCCAAACTCCAGGCGAACCTTGAACTGACAGCGCCAAAAGCCCGCGGCGCCTCAGTGGCAGGGATCTCCACAGGCTGGGTCTGGGCCTGGGGGCACTGCCCCCAAAGGGCTCGATGACAGGCCCCGCGGCATCGCTGTGTCCCCTCCATATCGGAGCACGCCCTTCGGCCACATCCCTCCCGGGCGGGCTGCCAGAACCACCTGCGCCTCTCAAGTCCCGCAGGCGGCAGAGGCTGATGGGCAGAGGGGCAGGGGGTCGCCCGGGGCTGAGGTGGGGGGACCCGGGCCGCTGCTCCCGCGAGACTGGCACAAAGGCAGGCGTCGGAAAGAGGAGAACTTCCCACCCGTGGGCCCCGCGGCCTCCCACCCGGGGCCTCGGCGGCCCGAGCGCACTTACTGCCAGTCGCCATGGTCCGGCCAGGGGCTGCTGGGCGGCCGCCCGCGGCTGGGGTACCCTAAGCCGAGCCGGCCGGGCGCGCGCTCCTTGCCAGGCCCCGCGCGCTCGGGAACCGCGCCGCGCACAGCCCCTCCCGCCGCGCGCCCCCGCCGCGCCGCCCCGCGCCCCCGCCCGCCGCCGCCGCCGCCGCCGCCGCCACCGGCCCCGCCGGCGCCCCGAGAGCCCAGTCCCGCGGGTCAGAGGCGGCGGAGCTCGCCCCGGCGGCTGACCCACCCCTCCCCGACTCGCAGCATCAGTCCTCCCTCCCACCTCCTCACCTCTCCCCTCCCCCAAAGACAAGGAAGGCAGCAACCTGGAAACACGCTCTTGGCCACCCACGCCAGGGTCTCCTCGCCAGGCTGCCTCGCCAGGCCGCCTTTCCCGCTATATTCCCTGCTACGTTCTTGTTTTCATGTCCCCTTCACAATTTCCACCTCATCTCTGTCCAAGCTTCCTGTCCGGGGCTTGGGACCCAAGAGTCAGTGCTCAACCCCAGCTGGAAAGAGCAAAGCATGAAGAGTTGGGAGTGGGGGGGCAACGCTTAGCCAGGTGCTGGACATCAATCCTCCCGGACAGACGAGAGGACTGCTGGGAAACCTGCTGGTAGGTTCCGGGGGTCCTGTGCCCCTTATGTCACCGTCTGTTTTGTCTCCAGTGTGAAAATAGAGGCTGGCACATAGTAGGCTCTCAGTAACTATCTGTTGGGCGGGTGGATGGACGACTGTATGACTGGAGGCCTGCATGAGGAAATGAATGAATAAATAGCCAACTGATTGGATGCCGACTGGATGAGCAACTGACTGACAGGTGACCACGGGCCAAACGGCAGCCCAGCCAGCTGACTAAGAGTGGACGCTTGGGAAAGTGGATCAGCCAGAATGAGTGAGGCAAGCCCTTTTGTGGCTTCAGGCCATTCATGCATGCTTTGGGAGGGCTCTGAGCTGAAGCTGTCTGTGAGAGTTGTATCCATCTTCTTGAAGTTCACAAACCAATTTCTCATGGACTCCTGCTATGTCAGGGACAGTGGTACATGAGAGCCCCAGACCCTTTATGTAAAGAATCAAACAGCTCAAACATGTGTTCTGAAGCACGTGGCAGGCTTCGCATGGCTTAGTCCTTCTAAAGTCCTTCTATCAAATATGATATATTTGATGCATTTGGGGATCCACATTGAACCCAATCAGTAGGGATCTCTACAGGGATTATCCCAGCCCTGGGCTAGACGCTGAGAAGACAACAGGATACGTAAGACACCATCAGAAGCCGCTCTCATCTGGCTGGGAATAGCAGAGAACAACACAGAGGAGTCCTTTCTGATCAGTCCGCAGAACACAGATGAGAAAGGCAGTGATAATCTGATCAGGTTCTACATCCAGAGCCAGTACATCTGGAGTGGGACCCAGGGGCATAAGTTTTTGTTGTTGTTGTTTGTTTTTATGTTTTGTGTGTTTAGCACAGGCAGTTCTGAGGCATACTTCTAGTTAACAAGCATGGAGATCTGGCTAATTGGTCTTTCACAGCAACCCTTTGGGGTAGGCCCCAAAGCAAAACGTCTTGAAATGGGTCAGGTGAGGAAAAGAAAAAAAGACTTAAAGATGCCCCTGGAGTTTGGAATCTATTTGAAGCTCACAACAGGAGATTAAGCTGGTGTGAGGGGGAAGGCCGTGGATTGGGTTTGAACTCATTTGAAGGGTCAATAGAACATTCGTGAGGCTCTTTATTCATTAATTGTACCTACATTTCTAAGTCAGAAAGAGTTTGAAAAGTGAGAACTCTAAGTTCAATAAATGTTTTCTGAATGACTGACCTGTTAGATAGCAGGTGTATTAGCCTGGAGCCAGATGAGGGATGGGAAGGGGTTGAGGAGTAAGTGGATGGCAAACAAGTGGAGACCCCAGGTGTAGGTAATTCTCCCCCAAAGTTTAGCCATGCAGGAAATAATGGGTATGGAGTGCTTCAGGGGAGGGTGGGATTGAGGTAAGACTGGGTTTTGTTTTGTTTTTTCTTTTCTAAGGTAGAGGATTTTCAGCAGGATGGATTATTTCAGTCCACACGTTCAAGTATGTAAAAGAAAAAAAATGCTTGCTTTTCTAGAACTAAGTTGACTTTCTGGCTGCTGTCCCCATTCCACCTCTTGTTAGGGAGCTTCATTTTTTTAGTTGGTTCAGGATAAACTCCATTGATTCAGGTTTTTCTCAGGCAGTTCAGTTTCTTCCCCCCACTTTTTCTGGGGGTTGCATCCACATGGGAGGAAAGAGCTGGACAGCATCGGGGATGTTAGGAGGTATCTGGCCCTCGGCACCATCTCCACACTGTAATGGGCACCTTCTGTCTGGACTGCTGAGCCCATCAGACCTCCCCAGCTGGGGACGGCCTCCAGGTGCCAGTTCCTGAGTGTACATTCACTGGTCTGTCTTCTCATCCACACCCAGAGCCTCGCCAGGGCTGACTCCTCCCCTTGAAATTTCCATTGCTGTTGTGGGGAAGTCTGTTTTGCCCATGCCATTCTGGGGTGACACGGAAATCTATGAAGGAGTCTTGGGCCTTTTTGAATGGGCCACACAACCTCGCCTTTCTTACCATCCCCTTGCCGTGGTGGTGAAGGAGAACTCTGCATGGTTTGTCAACAAAGAAGACATTTAATATGATATGAGGCAAATGTCCCCGTAGATCCCCAACCTATCTGGAAGTTCTTTCATCCCCCTGGGTTCTCGGCAATGGAATTTTTCTCTTAGAAGAGGAGCAGAGGGAATGGGTGTAGGATGTTTGCAACTACACTAACTGCAGAGGGTGGATTAAGCCTAGAAACACCTTATCTCCTAGAACAAGGAATCCAAAGCATCTCAACAATGTCAGTGAAAACTCAGACTCCTTCCCTCTTCCTACCTTGCCATCCTCATCTGTCAGCAGCAGGTCCCCTCACGACAAGAATACAACCACAGCACAAAACCTCACGTTCTCACATGGCATTCCAGAAGTTGGGGGATGGGGCATTCCTTCTCATCTCTTTTAATCAGGGGAGACAATCTTTGTAAAAAGCCTTTAGAAGCCTCCTCCTTCCATTCTAGCTGCACTGGGACGCTGGGAAAGTGAGTGTCTTATCTTTAGCTTCTATGACATGAGGTGGGTTCTGTCAGCAAAGGAGAATGGGTAGGGAAGTAAGGTTGGGCACCCCATCAGTGTCTGCTGTTGTCTTCTCACACTGCAGTAGGATCTCAGTTCCTTGCTCTCTTTTATGACACTTCCTCTCTCCAAGGCTGAAGAAATCCATCTCCTAAGGGGCTGAAAACTGTTAAAACATCCTTTATTCTTGCAAATCTGTATGTCTTGTTCATGGGCCTTAACCTCTGAAATCCAAAAGCCAAGATTCTGCCTTCTTTGGTTTTCTATACAACCTAAGATGCCCAACTCTAGTTAGACACAGGGAGACCCACATTGTAAGTGAAATTACATAACAGGAATAGAAAAAACCACACAAGTCAATAATAAGCCGGGATACTAGTACAGTGTCAAGGGGGATAAAGAAGGAGTGCTCACGGAGGAAGGATCTAAAATATAGAGGCAGGACCTCTGGTTGAAAGAGTGCTGTCATTGCCAGTATAGGCGGAGACTTCCACCTTAGAAAGACACATTTGCAGTCTCAGAAACAGTTTGCAAAAAGAAAGTGATGACAAAGCGATTTGTCAAACAGGGGTTTGTCAAAAAGAAAGTGATGACAGCGATTTGTCAAACAGGGGTTGGAAGAGGGGGGCTGAGGGAGTTCAGGGGTGCTGTATGGTCCCCGAGTTCTCCATCACGTGAGGACATGTGCTTTGTTACCAAGAAAGAACGAAGCAGAAGGGGGTGGAGGACTTCGAGTGGAAAGGTGGTAAGATGCTTCTGTTGGAAAGGTGAGAGGGAATCCAAGGGATGAGCAGAAGAGGCCTTCCAGCTGGCAGGGAGGGCCCTCCTGGAACTGGACCTCAGGAGCACAGGAGGGAAGGCGGCCACATGTACGCTTTCTCCACCATGGCTGCACAAGGGCGGACAATGGAAGAGGACAGGACTTGAAGGCCATAAAAGGGGAGGAATTCTGGGTCACTGTGTCCCTGAAATAACCAGCCCCGGGGCTCAGAGGAGTTGGAGGGAAAAGAGGAGCTACAGAGGGAGTCAGGTGGGACTAGGAGAATATGGAGGAGCTCAGGACTGGGAGACACAGAGGAGGGCAGGTGAGAAGAAGCTCCGGTGGTCTGTGAAAACACCAGCACTTTGGACTGCACCTACATAAAGGGGGTCGGGATGGAGAAAGGACAGGACCCAGCAACTGCTTACAAAGGGTTTCAGCTCAGGTAATCTGTGATTATTGCCGGGCTCTTCTAACTTATTATTTGCCGTAACTGTGAGTCACATATCACCATCCACGTTGCTTAAGTTCATTTCCAAAATAAGAAAGGATAAATACCTCTTACACACACTGAGTGGAAATGACCATATAGTCTCTCTGACCCTTGGCCTATGACCACATCCTGTTGACTTCATTAACTCTGGCTATAAACAAGACCTCAGAACAGAGAAAGGTGAGGGGCTGTAGCCACCACGCCAAGTGGGTCTGTGTCACTGTGGAGACTCTTTGGGGTTGAGATAGCTACTGCTTTGTTTCTTTGTTAGAGTGGGTGAAAACAGAAAAATTATTCTATGATTTGTGCATGTAGCCTGTGAGCTAATGGGTATTTTATATGACAAGAGAGGAACTTTTTGTGTTCTGTAAAACTTGCCTTTGATTTTTATTCAGTCTCCGTATCTGTCCTAAGCCTCTGAACTCCCAATACTTCAGAACATTCGATATGACGTGCATTATGCTAATAAACAAATGAAGCCTTTTAAAAAGTAGCCATTGGGTAATAAATAGCATTGTCTTCTGACTCAACTCTTACGAGTCACACAGGAAATGGGCAGAGGTACAACAGGGCTAGTCAGGTGGAAGTCTGGTCTGGGAAGAGGGCAAGGCCTGGGTTCTGGCCTGTGGGTCAGTGATTAAAGTTCCAGCAAACACTGGAGAGACTCACTGGCTTAAAACCAAAAACCACAGCATTAGGGTGTATATCTCACAGCAGGCTGTCTCTTAGCTAATCCATACATGATGTCAGGTTAATATTTAAGGATCTGTAAAGTAGGAATTCAGAAGAGCTTAGGGGAAAATAACCAGTCTGAAAAAAAGTAAGAGACGGTCTGGAGACCAGATAGACAAATAGGTCAGAAGGTTTTGCTGTTCAAGACTCTGTGTGAACACAGCATTAATTTTTTTTTGTAATACATTTTAACAGTCATTCAGGAAAAAAGTTCACAAGTGTCTAATCACCTCATTTCAGGAAGCAATACACAGTTATAGAATATTAAAGATCTCAAGCAACACATATTCACCCTGGTGTCCAGTGTGCTCGGATGAAGGTGAGGGCAGGGTCCAAGAAATGCATCCTAATGGCTGTTCTCTGCTTTTGCCAAAGGCAAGCCTAGGTCAGCTTTCACCAGCTCTGGGTCTCAGACCACCTGGTCCAGAATCCCATGGAGAACTTGTTAAAAATGCCAATTCTCAGACCCTAACCAGCACTCACTGGAGCAGAAGCTGTAGCAATGGGACCCTAGGAGCTGCAAATTAAATGAGCTCCCCTAGTGTTTCCAATACAGCCTAAAATTAGCAAACCTCTGACCCAAGGAACAGCAGCTAGTTACAGGGTGATACAACTACCCGGAGACCTAGAATGCCAGACCTGGGAGTTTCTGCTCTGGTCTACTCCATCTAACAACAGAGAGTGAAAGTACTGGTAAATTATAAATGCTGAGAATTTAGCTACTAGGAAACAAACTCAGTGTTAACAAACCTTTTCAGTAAGTGGCTCTTACTCAGATCTAGTTAAAGACTTCCATTTATTTATTTTAAGTAGGCTCCACATCCAATGTGAGGCTCAAGCTCACCACCTGGAGACCAAGAGTTGCACGCTTGACTGACTGAGCCAGCCAGGTGCCCCAAGATACCCAGTGAAAAATTAAAGTCCATTTATTTATTTTTTATTTTTTGTAATTTTTTTTAATGTTTATTCATTTTTGAGAGAGAGAGACAGAGCATGAGCGGGGAAGGGGCAGAGAGAGAGGAATACACAGAATCCGAAGCAGGCTGCAGGCTCTGAGCTGTCAGCACAGAGCCCGACATGGGGCTCGAACTCACGAACTATGAGATCGTGACCTAAGCCAAAGTCAGGCACTCAACCGACTGAGCCACCCAGGTGCCCATTAAAGTCCACTTTTTAATCCTTCATAAAGATAGAGAACTGGTCACAATTCTCAGTAATTAATTCCACATATAATAAGAAAAAGCTCCAAGAGTCATAGGGCCATACAGTTTCTTTCTTCTCTCCAGGCTAAGTAACTTTAATTCTTTGTCACTTTGTCAAAGTACTTACTTGTTTTTAGCTAGAAGAATAGGACATGATTTTTCAAAGCTGTGTTTTATTAGAGTAACTCTTGGACAAGGAGAGTTTTATGGCTGTCAGGAAATAAAACATCCACTTGACCTCTGAGCAGTTAATATTTTTTCTATTTGACACAAGAGAATAGAGCTGGATGACTAAAAGGGGAAATGTAAGTAAGGTTTAAAACACTGATTCACAATATTAACATATTTCAAGCTAGAATACAATTTATAGTTTTAAGAAATCATTTCTCCTATCATTCTCCTTAGTTCTATTTTCTAAACCCGTAAACACATTGAGCTTTTGATCCTGAGCTTCCTTCGCACTGAACCAGTTTCTCTTCATTCTCATGCAGGCTACTGAAAGAACAATCCACACTTCCAATCCACAATGCATCACTTCCAATTTAATCCTCAATCCACTACTAAGATTAGCCCCTTGTCTTGATCTCTTTGGGCTGCTATAACCAATGTACCATTAACTGGGTTGTTTGAACATTTATTTCTCATAGTTCTGGAGGCTGGGTAGTTAAAGATGAAGGCACCAGCAGATTGGGTGTCTGGAGAAAGGCCTCTTCCCAGTTCATGAAGGTCCATCTTCTATGTCCTCATATGGTAGAGGGGGCAAGGGAGCTCTCTGAGGTCTCTCCTGTAAGGGCACTAACCACCTTCCTGACCTAATGGCCTGCCAAGGCCCCACCTCCTACAACCATCACATTGGAGATTAGGTTTCAACATAAGAATTTGGGGGGAATACAATATTCCATCTTTAGCACCCTCAGTTATGGCAGTGACCTAATTGCCAAACTTAAAGGATAATTTTCAATATTGTATCATACTGCTGTGTATAATGACACGACTTACCACCTCATCCTTAAAATTCTACTCCCTTGGCTTCTGTGACATTTCATTTTCCTAAATTTCCACCTACATTTCATGTCATTATCAATACTCTTCTCCAGGGTTCCTCTTCCCCCTCAGATTGCCCTTATATTTGGTGCTCTACCCTCAGTTCACTGTCCCATCCTACACACTCCCTTGGTATCCTATCATCTCTCCTCTCAACAACCAATTCTTTGGAATATTTTGTACAATCTCCCCTGAGATTCAGACTCACCTGTGTGGTGGTTAAAAGTGTAGGCTCTGGGGGCATCTGGGTGGCTTAGTCGGCTAAGGATCTGGCTACAGCTCAGGTCATGATCTCACAATTTGTGAGTTTGGGCTTGTGAGTTCAAGCCCCACATCAGGCTCTCCATTTTCAGCCCAGAGCCCGCTTCCTGCTTCAGATCCTCTGTTTTCCTCTCTCTCTGCCCCTTCCTCACTCACACACTTACTTTCTCTCTCAAAAATAAGTAAACATTTAAAAAAGAAAGTATAGGCTCTGGAGATAGACCACAGGGGTCCAATGTCTTGATCACTCACCAGCTCTGTGATACTGGGCAAGATACTGATTACTTACCATCATTGTGCCTATGTTTTCTCTTCTGTAAAATGATGATGAATAATACCTCCTGGGACTCTACTTATGGCAGTATGACAAATCAGATACTTTCAAAGGGCACTGTCACTCTTCCTGGATAAATTACTATAAAAATAATTTTTAATGCATTCCTGTACTCACTAGAAAGTAAGGAAAATCTCCAAGGGGAAAAAGAAAACAATGAGCTGAAACCAGACCAGGAGACAGTATGTTGCAAGCAAATGGAATAGTGACCAGTGAAGCAGAGTTGACCTGATAACTCCTGCATCAAGAGACCAAACTTGGAGCTTACCCTGAGACTCCAAAGACATTAGAATTATCAGAACTGGAGTACTCCTGGCTCACAGCAGGCATAAACATAAGTCCTCTGTAAAGGAAAGCATTTCAAATTAGGCACACAGGATTCCCACATGTTAGATTTGAGAAAATATAAGTTCCAAAAACAATGAGGATAAAAACCACCATGAGTGAGAGCAGAAACAACAAATAATAGATTAACTTGTTGAATTTCAGCTACTGAAATTATCAGATACAGAATGTAAAATAATTGTTTGAAATATTTAATGAAATAAAAGTTGAACTTAAAAAAGTCAAAGAGCAAGAGAATATCAAAATTATGTAGGTACATAGAAATAAAAATCTCAAATGAAAAAGCAAAATGGAAATTAAAAACTCAGTGGATGGAGCCATGGCCTGGCTTGGACTTAGCTCCCCTTGGTGTCACAAATTCTAGCCTAAGGAGGCCTACCTGGAAGCCCATGCCTACCTTGTTTTATTTCACCCTGCCCAGTCACCCAGGCTTTACACATTGCTAGAGATACTCTCCTTATTTTATCAAAAATTGGTGTCAGGAAAAGTATGTAAATCTACCAGAGGACAAAGAAATTTCTTTTTTTTTTTTTTTTTATGTTTATTTTTGAGAAAGAGAGAGACAGAGAGTGTGAGCCAGGGAAAGGCGAGAGAGAGGGAGACACGGATTCTGAAGCAGGCCCCAAGCTCGGAGCTGTCAGCACAGAGCCCAATGCGGTGCTTGAACTCATGAACTGTGAGATCATGACCTGAGTTGAAGTCAGGTGCTTAACTGACTGAGCCACCCCGATGCCCCAGGACAAAGAAATTTCTGACTACACAGCCCGAAGGAGACACTGTACATTTTTCGTTTTCTTCTCTGAAGCAGTAAGTACCAGTTATGGAGATACAGAAACATTATAAAGAGATATGATCCTATTTCTGTAGAGTGTAGTTTTGTGAATTAATTATATTTGTAAATACAAGGGGTTTTCAGAAAGAAGACTAATAGAGTTATATACTGGTACAACATATACAGTATATAGGCAATTTTGCTAGTAATTTGGTACTGTGTTAGGTGTCAGTGGGAACACTAAAGATGATAAGCTATATTTTTTTATTGGTTGATTCATCTTTAAATATAGACAGAATGACTTTCCAGACATATGGTCTCTAAATAAAGGATAGGATATTTCATTTTTAAATGCAATGCTAAAGTTGGGGAAATTATCTACTGGGAAAATTTTATAGGCAACTAGTTGAAGTTTACAGAGAGAATATGTTCAGTTAACCAACTGTATAATAAAATGATGTGTAGAATTAGCAAGAAAGTCAGTATACCAATTATGCTACAAGAAACTAAGAGATAAATCAACAACTTAAAACATGTAACAAAGGCAGAAGAGTTAACAATTTGTGAGACTTGAGCACAATTCATTTCATTTAAATCACATACACTATAAGATGTTCAACAAATCTTTGGGGGTTGACTTTTCTAAAAATAGTTAAGCTAACAGCCCAATTAATTAGGTACTATGGTGACAAGGTATTTGAAATCAGCCTGTAGATAATGTAATTATATGAAGGCTTTCTCTTTTTTAATTTTTGTTATTTATCTTAAATAAAATAAGATTTTTAAAGCCTCATATTGAAGCACTTGTAAGAAAAGAAGACTGGTGTATATAAAAGTTTTCCTTCATAGCATAATCTGTAATTAGCCTGATGATCAGGCTTTGCAGACTGCAACCAAAAGCAAATTAATAACATAACTTGATTATTCTGTAGTACTTAGAATTTTGGGAAGATTAACTTCCTTGAAAAATCAGGGATTTTTAACATTTTCAGAAGTGCACCAACTTCTTTTAAGCCATTAGGTTAGTATCACACTATATTACGATCAATCGCATGTGGGTGACCTAAATGAGTTAATAAACTCTCCAAAAATACTAAGTGGAACCTTGGTAACCTGGGAGACACTCAGGGCACAAATCTAGTGAAGAAGATTTAGTAACTTATGGGTGAAATGGAGGCTATCATCTCATTCTTTTCTGTGATAAAAATATAGGGGATGCAATCCTTTTTTTTTTTTTTAATGTTTATTTTTGACAGAGAGAGACAGCAAGTGGGGCAGGGGCAGAGAAAGAAGGAGACACAGAATCCAAAGCAGGTTTTGGGCTGTCAGCACAAAGCCCAGTGCGGGGCTCGAACTCATGAGCTGTGAGATCATGACCTGAGCCAAAGTCGGATGCTTAACCGACTGAGCCACCCAGGTGCCCCCAGGGATGCAATCCTTGAAAGGAGAGAGTCATGTTCATATAACTTCACCCCTGAGTGAACAGGGGTACAGTGGAACAGGTCTTCCTGCCTGAGTCCTACAGACCTGAGGAATCAGCAAGGAAGCCTGGGTTGCCAGAGTGGTTAGAAATCGAGATGGGAAATCCCCCAGGGCAGTGATTATAGAGAGGGCCACCCCCAAAATGTGAGTGTAAAATGCCCTCACAGCTTAGGCTGAAAGCAGGCAATAACTCCAATGATTCCAAGGCAGGTGAACTGCTGACGAGCTCAAAGTTCAAGCCTTGCCAGGATATAGTGATGTGGCAAACACTCCAGGCTTTCTGGTAAAACTTCATAAGAGCCACACCTTAGAAATAAGAGCCGTGTACCAGAAATGAGGTATTTTCCTTAAAACTAAGAACAAAACCAAAATAGATCCCCTGTAACAAAGCTTACAGTCAAACCTCTTACAAGTTCAAGATGCTGTCAGTCATTTAACTGCTTCCTAGAACAAAACACTCTTCAGAGGGAAATAATAGAATCCAGAATCTCTGACATGTATCATTATACAATAAAAAATTACTAGACAAGGAAGGAAACAGGAAAATGTGACCCTTAGTAGGAAAAAAAAAAAAAAATCAGCCAATGAAACACAAACACTGATGAACCAAATGTTGGAACTAGCAAAGACTTGAAAATAACTAGATAAGTATATTAAACAATCTGTAGTAAAAGATGAAAATAGTGGGTAAAGAAATGGAGAATTTCAGTGGAAGTATGAAAACCATGGAAAAGAACCCAGGGACATCCTAAAATTGAAAAATCCAGCACCTAAAATTTAAGTTATTGGATAGACTAACTTCAGATTGACTACATTAGGATTAAAGACTCATCAATTCGGAAACAAGTCAAAAGGAACCATCCTGTCTGAAGCACAGAGAGAAAAATTATTGTGGGGACAAAAGCCACGATGACCTGTGGGACCCTATCAAGCAGTCAACACACATGTACTTGGAATCCTAGAGAGGAGTGAGCCCGGTATGGTGTGTAGGACACGGAGAATATAAACCACAGCAGGCATGTCATAAATTGTTGAGAACCAAAAACAAAGACAAAGTCATAAAAGCATCCAAAGACAGCATATCATATACAAGGGAATAACAGCAGGAATGGAAACTAACCTCACGTCAGACACAAGGAAGAAGGCTGAAGGCAATGGACCAATCTTTAAAGCGCCAAAGGAGAAGCTGTTAACCTAGAATTCAAATACCAGCAAAAATACCTTTTAGAAATGAAGCTGAAATAAAGAGATTTCAGACCAACAAAACCTGATAGAATGTGTTTCCAATGCAGCTGAACTACAAGAAATTCATATTAAAAGAAGTTCTTCAGACTGAAGGAAAATTATTCCAAATGCAAGTCTAGATTTGCATGAAGGAAAGAGGAGAGCTGGAAAAGGTTCAGATGTGGGTAAATGTCTACAATTTCTTCTCATTTTTTTGTTTACAGCAAGAATTAAAATGTATAATGAGGTTTAGAACATACAGAAGTAAAATATGTAACAATATCACAATGGAGAGGAGGTCTAAATGGAATTATACTGAGTGAATCTACAGGTAGATTTTATGAAGTCACAGGTACACACTGTAACCTCAGGGCAAACCCACTCTGGCCCCTGACTAATTTCTCCTAACCACTGTGCAATGTTCCTGTTGTCAAGTGAACATTTTTGCCACCACTTGATTACTTCACTTAGTTGCAATATCGATAATTTATAACATCATTATTTTATTATTTTTTAATAAAATTGTTCAATGTTTATTTTTGACAGAGACGGAGCATGAGCAGGGGAGGGGCAGAGACAGAGAGAGGGAGACACAGAATCTGAAGCAGGCTCCAGGCTCCGAGCTGTCAGCACAGAGCCCGACGTGGGGCTCAAACTCACAGACCACGAGATCATGACCTGAGCTGAAGTCAGACGCTTAACCGACTGGGCCACCCAGGCGCCCCAATCATTTTAAACCATGAATGGACTGAGAAATTCTTGAGATTCAAAAGGCCTGTGGGCTCACCTCTTCTAAAGAAAGCTGCCAGAGTTGGGTCTTTCCACATAATTTGCTGTGCCCTGTGCCTTGTGACCCTGTTACACTGGCCACAACTGATTGTACCAGAGATCTCTGCCATGGAGGGTAGACATAATGGAGGCCAGAATAACCCAGCAGAATAATCTCTGCCCTATCAGGGAGCTCCCTTTGGGCTTATTCAGATCCTCTTTTGGGAGCAGAAGGAGTAGCAGACAGAGAAATTTACAGAGAGAAGCTGGAAAACACATGAATAAGAGTATGCATACTGGGACTACACAGCACCCATTTCAAAGATGTGGACACAACCCAGCCATCTGAGCTCCTGTGTTCACTACGTGACAAAGAGCTGTTTTTCCAGGTGTCCAAGAAGCTTTGCCTCTGAGATGGTTGCCTCTCATTTTATCCTCTATATTTTAAAATAAGCCTCCAGCACTTAAGATAATATGAATGTGCCTTTATTTCTTGCAACCAAAAGGAGCCTGTCCAAATTTATCTTAGGAAGAAAAACAAAACAAAACCCAGACCTGCAATATACAGCACATGAAAAACAATTCAGGCATAAAAAAATACTACATTACTACACAAAAAGGCTATACAGTCTGAGGCTTGAGTATTTACTTTAATACAGGGAATTTTTTTAATGTGCAATGAAAACTACTACATAGTTCAGAAGATAAATGAAAATGTGAATAGTTAAGCACCACCACAGTCTTCTCAATGCCATTTAAAAAGCAAGCATTCTTGGAACTGTAATTCAAGAATCAAGGGGAAGTTAGGAAGGCATTAACAATTCTGCTTATTTTCCTAGGCTCTTTACAAAGGTGAAAGCAAAAGTTAATTTTCAGTTCATAAAGCTCATTTTTAAAGATACTTAAAGATAGCTGATCTCTCTATATATTTGTGAATCTTTTTGTCAAAACCAAAATAGGTTATTAGAAAGAGGATATATATTGTAGCTAATCCACCTTGACAAAAAGGAAAGCAGGCTCTCCTTGTCCGTTGAGCCGAGAGCCCTGTCTCATGTCAATCTGAAAATCTGTGTAAACACATAAGCTTCCAATTATGGGCCTAAGAAAATCACCTCAAAAATCACATTAAGCACGAATAAATCACTCTGGTTTCCTTGGCATTCAAGTACTTTTTAAAAGCTTACTTTCCAGCTGTTATTGTTTTGAAATTTAGCATTCATATCTTTGCATCTTCAAAGCATTATGCAATTCTAAATATTTTTAACAAGTTAGTAAAATAGTTCTGTATCATCTTGAATTTACAACTGAGAAAAGGATTTAAACAAAAAGGAATTTTTTAAGGATACATAATGAATCCTAGTGGCAGAACTAGGATACAAATATTTGACTCTCTAGTTTCTAGTTCAGAAAATTACAGGTATACAAATCATTTAGATAAATGCATTTTTAAATACATTTCCCTATTGTACCACTGTTCTGGAAATGCCTGTAAGAAAACAAAATCCTTGTCTAAAAGTTGGTTCATGATCTCTCCTTTGGCAGTAAGAAAGAGCTTGCAGATGATACAACCGTGTCCGTTTCAGGGAATAAGCACTTTAACCGGGTATTAAAGAGACTGGGGATGTTTCCCCACGTTAAAAATGTCCACTCACAGGGAGCCTTTGAGGCATTAAGGGGTTATAAACCCAGATGGGATCATAGGTGTGCTTACAACATAAATTCAAGAGTATCAGAAAAGAAAACACACAGGGTCACTTTCTTCTGAAGACATAAATTACAATATCTTGTTTTCAAAGTGAAAAATGTTGCCCTAATCAGTATCTACACAAGCTCTATTTCCTGTATGGCTCCACTTCTTTTATTCATGGCTTGTTTTTAAATTCTCCAAGTAAGCCTGGCATATGACATTAAAGCTACTCAAATTCCAAGCCTCTACTTTGAACAGTACTTTCATATATTAAGATTTCTGAAAGTGGAATTTTAATGTTTATTTATTTATTTTTGAGAGAATGAAAGAGCGCGAGAGAGCCTGAAACAGGGGGAGGGGCAGAGAGACTGGGGGAGAGAATCTCAAGCAGGCTCCATGCTGTCAGTGCAGAGCCCAACGTGGGGCTTGATCCCATGAACCATAAGATCATAACCAGAGCAGAAATCAGGAGTCAGAAGCTTAACTGACTGAGCACCCAGGTACCCCTGGAATGGTTTTAAAATATATCTTGTGACTATAAACACTGCCACACAACTGCTCTTCCTCATAAAAAATTAGTAAGTATTTAATATTAAAATCATATATTTATGACTTGAAGCAGCATTATAATCAAGTTGACAATACAAAGAACTTAATTTAGTAGGTAGCAAGTATTATGACACCACATTTTAATTCTGAAATCCCACTGTTAAACACAAATATTTTCTATTTGAATTCTATTTAATAAACTTCAATTTCATATTTAAAGCAAATTATCAAGTGATTCACATGCTATCATCATCATATATTCATGAAAAACTTGATATCAGCTAAAGCATTATACTGTGTCAGATGTGGCCATATAACAACTCGCAACTGTTTAATACAATTTTGTTACTTTTAATGGTCTTTCTACATTTTCTGCTGTTAAGATTCAGGCTATATTCAACTGGCAAAAATTACAGATTGATAGCAAGTGTAACGGAGACGTGGCAAGTCCTTTGTAAATACTGTTAGGAGGAAAGTAAATTGGCAGTCCTTTTGGATTTCCATTTGGCAATAATTGACAAAATTTTACATATATTCACATAGTACAACATGCAAATTCATGTGTAGTTTATCCAACAGAAATCCCAGCCTACGTGAGCCAAGATATACACATGAAGATCAACACAGCACTGTTTGAAATAGTGAAAAATGAGACGAATCTGTGCACAAAAGAGGCACCCCAGCAGGCCTGAGACTGCAATCCTTAGAAAGGTTGGCTTGCAAGGCTGGTCCCTGGCTGACATCTGGGAACTTGGCTGGTGAACAGTTCCCTACGCAGAAATACAGTTTTTCCTGAGGACCCAAACCTGGCATATGAAGCCATCATGGGACAGACGTACTTGATAACTCAGACCCACCCTACACTGAGACTTAACTGGTTTTAAACTTTCCTTACTGCTTAAGCCATTGTGAAATAGGGTATTATTGCTTACAGTCCAGAGTATTCCTCTGGATTTCCAGTTCTTTTGTCTTATGTAAAATGACACTGAAATTATAGGCAAGAGTCCTGTATTTGTATCCCAGATGCATCACTTACGAACGCTGTGAATGTGGGCCAGGCACTTACCATCTTAAGACAGAGTTTCTTCACTGTATAAGTGAAATGACAACCTTGTATTTTGTAACTACTATTATGCAAAAACAGAGGGCAACTTTAGCTTTACAATGTCTGTAAATGTTAATGATCAGACAAGCTCTAGTAAGTAACCTAGTACACAAGAGGCCAATAACAGATCCATACCTCCAAGTGCCCCAACACTAGAATTTTTAAATCCCAGAAGCTCTACGCAATGTCCACATTATGAAAACCACCCCATCTACTACTGGGAATATCTGAAATCAGGGGAAACAATTTTTTTTGATAACAAATGTGATATCATAGATTCTTATAAAAGTTTATTTGGGCTAGTATTAGTATTTTGATTTTAAAAGATGACAGATATCACACATTTTCACTCACAGGACATTTGCAAAATTCCTGAATTTACAATGCTAGAAGACAACATGGAGTATACTCAACTGTAAGACAGGCGGAGCCAACTACATGGTCGGAGATGGTCTGCTAATGGCAGCAATTCAAACAACATAACTTAAGTGATCTCCATTTAAAGGTCTTAAATGAGAAATTAAACAGAGGCACATCCACAAAGCTATAGACATTTTTTCTGTATGTACGACACATTCTAGAATTCACATTACCATTCTTAAAGGTTTTGTCAGAAATAATTAGTATTTAAATGTATTTAAATAATGTACTGAACTAATCATGTATGTACATATGGACACATGCCTACATGTATCTATATATACACAAACAAACATACATACATTCATAAATGTTAGGCCAAAGGGAGCTTTGAAACAAGCACCAGAGAATATTTAATTGATTGCAGAAGTAGAAACTGAGCTTCCTAAATTATCAATCATTTAAGTTACGGACCACAGAAGTTTCATAGGTTTAAAAATAAAGCAAATAAGGCAAAAATTGTATTGCACTCAACCATACAATATATAGAATAGTTAATACACATCATAAACAAATCCATTACCAGACTATATATAATTAACGACTTGCATGTAATAAACATTACTATTTCAAGAACAAGTATTTTAAATAGTTAATATTATCAGAACTGTAGTAATAAAACATCACAAAAAGTTTTCAGAAACAGTAATAATCTGCACATAACAGGATTATTTCTTTTACATTCTAAATCCAAACTTTATTTCCATTTATGCAGACTTCATAAACAGAAATGTTAAAATTAAATTCTGAAGTAAATTTTTATTTCTATTTTTTTGTTCCTTTAGTAGAGAACTATGTTAAGATATTGTCATTTCAAAGAAATAACCTACAGTTTCCCAGAAGAATTATTTTTAATACTGACAGTCTTCCTGTTCAATATACAAAAAATATAATCTTTTCTTCTTTCAGAAAGGTCAAAATTAAGAACTCTACACCAGGTTCTTTGTTCTGGATTTTCTTTTCCTCTTGGGTGCTGTGAACTCTAAAGACATAAAATTAAGAAGTCTGTCAGGCCTAAAAAATAATACTTTAACTGATAACATACATTTAAACTATATGGCTGCTTAATTGGAATGCCTTCAAACAAAGCTCCAAAAATAAATCCTAAACCAACATACATGATTTTCTTCAAAAGGATATACTGCAGTTGAAAATCTACTAAGGTAGGTCCTAGTCTTCCTAAATCCTATTTAATAATTGGCTACTTTGAAGTTGTTTCATAGGGGTATGCTCTCCCTATAAGTAACACGGACCCAGTAAACCAGATCTGAAAGGTATACAGACCAGTGCAAAGAGAGATAAAGATGTGATTTTCATTTCAATTAAACCTGAAAATGTAACCCAAACCCCTAGTACCATACATCTTTTCGGATATAACAACAGATGCCACAACTAACACTCAACTGAGTGTTTATCTAGAAATAGCTGTGAACCTAAAAATTACAGATCATTAAAACAAAATAACAGAAGATACAAAAACATGAAAATTATGAAAGATGTGAAGAAGTGAAATATTCCCCACCAATGAAAAACAAAAGAGGAGTGACAGGAAAAGGAATGAGAAAAAACAAGGAAGAAACTAAGAAGAAAAAGAGATTCCAGCAATCTTCTAGATTCCTAAAAGAGAGCAATGGCCAGGATGGAGTGCAGCAGACCAAGACAGCAAACTTTCCACAGTAAAGTAGGTTCAGAGGTCAGCAAGAGACTTGTTTAAAAAGATGAAACTGACAAAATGCCTCATGTGTGTGAATGTCCTAAGAGGAGATTTATACAAATGAGGAAAAGTTTGAGGAAAAATCAGTGTTAAGTCTATAGAAAAAATAAATAAGGCAAAAAATAAGGAAAAATAACAAATCTACAGATTAAGGAAGAATCATACTATCTTACATGGCTCTATTGCCAGTAATGTTTTGTAAATGCTGAATACTGATATAAGTAAAATAATAATTAAATTGGGAGGCTGGGAACTGGGAAGTATACATGTGTTTGAGGTGGGATGTGAAAAATATATTAAAGAGACTTAAATCCTTGCCTTCCTCAGTGGAAAGTCAAGAGATAATCCACAAAAGAAGTGACAAAATACACCTGTTATTTAAAGACATGGAGGTAATAAACACCAAAACAATAAAGAGTCAAAAGTGATGAAGAAAGAATGAAATAGGAGTCAGTCAGAAGACTGTGGCTTCTTATAATGAATATTATAAAATCATTTTAATTGTTAAATCATGTGCATATGTCATGATTTAACCAAATTTTTAGAAATCACAAACTGAAAGATTTTATTTTTTTTAATGTTTATTTATTTATTTTGAGAGGGGGGAGGGGCAGAGAGAACAAATCCCAAGCAGGCTCTGCGCTAACAGCTCAGTCCCACGAACTGTGAAATCATGATCTAAACTGATATCAAGAGTCGGAGGCTAAACCGACTGAGCCACCCAGGTGCCCCACAAACTGACAAAAATGGGACTTGCCCAACAGCCATAAAAGTGTGTATGTGTGTTTAATTGTTGACTCACAAAATAAAGCTGCCAACCAAGACTAGAAAGAAACTATTGTGAAATTCATCACAAGATTGTAAAGAACTATTTTACGCTGCCATAAGCAAATCACAGAAGCACTCACATTTCTGAAGGTACAAATATTCCCTTTTAAATGTCTATTCTTTGTCTTCTATATACTTGAATAACACCCTGTTTCTACCATAATGAACTGGGTTGTTTTTCTCCCTAACTAAACTGTAAGGTTCTTGAAGGCACAGACTGATCTGATTCATTCAATAAACATTTACTTAAGTCTACTATGAGCCAGTCACTGCTCAGATCTGTGATCAAAATAAAATGGTTCTTAGATTCTAGTAGTATATGTCTTTGTAGCCCTGTACATAGCTAAGTGTTTGAAACATGATAGGCACTCAATAAATGCTGAATGAATACAGAGCAAAAATGAAACAAGTCCTTACACATTATTCTTAATCCACATTATATTCATTATTGGATTACCAATTATCAAGCCTAGCCTGCTAAATATAACTTATTCTCTGTAATACTATCATTACCAGAGGTAATATTATTTAAACTGTTGTTTAATAAAACTACAAATTATGAAAACTACAACTACACTAAAAGGTATAGCCATTTTAATTCACGTCATGCAATTTACCACTAAATACTTACAATCATCATTTCATAGGTGAAAATTTTTCCTTAGAATTTGAAATAACTATTTTTTAACAATAAAATCTTTTTAAAGTTTTATCCAAAAATTTGTAACTTGTGAACCTTGCCATTTGTTAGGAGTACTCAAGCAGACATCCTCATGATGAGGCATATTCACTTACTAATAACAGAATGTTACCTTCACTTCTCACCTCAATCGACCACTACCTCTCCTTTCCATTTATTTATTGTCTTAACATTTAAAGTGTCATGATTTATGGTATGATTAATACTAAAATTCCCCAAGTGTCAAAGAAGAAAGTACCACAGGAATATATAGCCAACCATCAAACTCTTTAAGGACTCTAAACCTTGACACTCTAAGACCAAAACCTTCCATCAGGAGCTTAACAAAATTTCCTCTGTACCTGTTTCACTAAAACTTTCATTGTCCTCTTCTTCTTCTGTAATTACAGGCATACTCAGCCTTAAAGATTTATCTTCTTTATGTACATTCTGCATGTTATCTGGAAATAATTGGGAAAATGATTTTATACAAAAGCAAAGACTGTTAGTCTTTGAGGAAATTTTTTACACAAATAATGTCATTATTACAATAACAAAAATTAGATATTTAAACTAAAAGCTAAAATTGTAATGATAAAGAGAAATATGCATTTTAAAACATGTATCTGTCTTTAAGTACTAATACATTTGTATCTATGCTTTGAAAATAACCTAAGTCTTCCATTAAAGTAAAGAAAATGGAGAAAAAGGGGAAAAATGAAATTAACCAAACATGAGTATCTTACTCAAGCTTTATTCACACACATCACGGGTTATATCTACAGACATCAGGGAATAATCATGTGTGTTATTTCAACTTTATTAACTAATCACAAATGTAATTTTAAAGTTAATGGCCTTGTTTTTAAATGTATACTTTCTTTTCTCACTATATATACTCTACAAGACAGATTTCTCTAGTCATAATTTGCCATTGACTTTCCATTTTCCAAAAGATTTTTCTACATCAACCTTCTGGTGCCTGAAGAAATATCATAATCAAATTTATGAAACACCATTGTCTTATCAGGTCCCATTTAGCACATAATTTTTAGGTCCCAACATCAACACCCACATCCAGTCATTCTCTATTCCTTACGCTGCCTTATGCTTTTCCCCAATCCTTTTACCACCTGATCTATTATTATATGTAAATTTCTTTCTCTATGGTCTACCTCCTCCCACTAGAATGTAAGTTTCACAAAGATAGATTTTGATTTAAGTTAAGGTACCCCCAGCACTTAGAAAAGTGCCTGGCATATAGTAGAGCCTCAACAAATATCTATTAAATGATTAAATATGGATTTGACTTTTTTATACCACAGTATTTCATTTAGCACATATGCTAATATGTACCTATCAGTGCAAAAGGCAAGAAATTAAATGAAAATAAGTTTAAGCTTTCTACTCTGAACATATGTATGCTTGGGACCTTAATGGAGTATAGACTTTATGCAGTGAATAGACTGCTCTAAGGTAGAGTTGAGTAAATGGTAATAAGCTTCCATTTAAACACAATTCAAGCTTAATAAAATAATACCAAGTTTCAAGTCATTAAAATAGAATTTTACCTTTACTTGCAAATCATAAATATTAATTATAGTAAATTACTACATGATTTTTAAGATGGTAGTTTTAGGAAATCTTTTTGTATATCTAATCACTTTTTTTTAACTTGAACCTATAAAATTTTTCAATTTGCAGAATTATGATCAGTACAATCTACTCAAAGTTACTGATACTGTTCTTCACAATCTTTTAGCAATGTCCATCCATATCCATTATTAATGGTTTTTCCCTAAATTCACATTTACAACCTAACAATCTATCCAACAATGTCAAAGGACTGAGTTAAAAACTGACAGCTGAGAAACAAGTTTTCATCGAGTCACATGACAATTAACTACATTTTAGAGATGGATTTCTACATTAAATTTAAAAACTAAAAAGCAACGTTCTCTAAAAGCTCTTAAAAACAAATACAGTGCTTTGTATTTGGAAACCAAATACAAACCAAGAAGTATAATACAAATACAAGGAACCAGGAAGTAAGCACACAAAACTTCAGATGTTTATCTCAAAGTCCACACAGTAAATAAAGCTTATGAACTTTAGTCACCAGTATGTTACATTTATTTATCCAGGCCTTTATCCAGAACCTGATTGCATTTATTGTACATAAAAACTGAATTGAATGGCCACCCAGTTTCCTAAACCATTACAGTTAAGAAGGAGCAAAAGGGCCAAAAATTGCAATAAGCCACAATGAGAGTAGAAATAAGACACCCACCACAATAAATATAACAGAAAAACTTTTTACAAAACAAGACCTAAGAGCTGACAAAGTACTGTATCATGAAGCCATAAGTATAAAGATAAATTTCCCCACACTTAACATATTTTTTTTAATGTTTATTTATTTTTGAGACAGAGAGAGAGAGACAGCACACGAGTGGTGGAGGGGGCAGAGAGAGGGAGACACAGACTCTGAAGCAGGCTCCAGGCTCTGAGCTGTCAGCACAGAGCCTGACATGTGGTTTGAACTCATGAACTGTGAGACCATGACCTGAGCCGAAGTTGGACGCTTAACCGACTGAGCCACCCAGGTGCCCCTTAACATATTTCTTGATACAATTATTATAAAACCCAGTAATGTAATATGCTTATGATGATAACTCTGAGTTGTAAAGAGAAAATTTGTGTTTAAGGTACATTGTTCTAGAAAAAAGGAGAGCAGAAAATACATTTTAGTATTTTTCTCATTGTAAAAATGATAAGTGCACATTGTAGAAAACAAGAAATATATAGAGAAGAATGTTTTAGAAATATATTAACCAGAATAAATAAACTTTTAAAAAGTAAATTTTGACATTTAAATCATTAACCTCAGTTATCACAAACACTAACTCCCCAGAGGGTATCAGGTAGATGGTTATACTGTGCTCAAAGCTACCAATGTGGGACACAATTATAACTAAAGACTAATGCTCAATCTCAAAACAAATGGTTACTAGACATGCAGCTAGGATACAATGTACCTAACTGCATGTCTAATTTGAGCTCCAGATCCTTATTTCCAGTTACCTGAGAAACAGCAAGTACAGCAATTAAAGATTCAGGCTTGTATTCAGACAGAATGCTATTCAAATCTCAGCTCTACTTATAGCTAGGTGACCTTGGACATGTGAAAAAACTGTGGCAGATCATAAATGTGGCATAAATAATAGCCGCTATCTTCTTCACAACCATATCATTACTATTATTGATGTCCTCCTAGAAATGTGCATGCTATGGTCTAGGAATAGGGAACAGATATAGCTGGAGCTTAAATAATACAAATTTAGGTAAATCCAACCAATACACTGAGCAGTTACTTATGTGCCAGACGGCTATTATAGGAATTGAACCTGAAAAGGCAGATCAGGGCAAATTCTACCCCAAAAGAAATCTTCACCCTGTGATCATTATTCCTGTTAAAGGCACTAATATTCCTTCAGTTGCATTAAGCATCCTTATCTCACCCCTCTCCATCAGCCTCTGTGTTTGGTGACATACCTCTAAATTGGATCTACATTCGGTTATAGACATTGGTTCTCCTATCTGTTCATCTGCTTGTCTAATTCCTACCACCACCTGGCCAGATGCTCATTACTCCTAAACAGCCTTTTACTTAGTGTTCCTATTTTCAGTTTGTCCCCACCTACCCACCATACTACTCCCAGATTGATTTTCTTCAAAGAAAACTGGTCATACCACTTTCTTGCTCAGAAGTCTCAAATGACTCCCCACTGCCTACCAAAGTCTACTGGTTCCACATCAGGGCTGGTCACAATAGAATCCTCAACATATTTTTCTACATTAACTCCTCAACCCATCCTTTACACTCCAAGCAAAATGGAGTCACTCTATACTTCCAACTACCCTTCCTTTTTTTCATACCAATCCCTCTACTTGTCTTCAGCCTATGACATTATTGTTACGTTTATTTTATTAAAAATAAAAAATCTCTGAATTTTCCCATTACTAAAGTAACATATAGTTATCACGTAAAATTCAAACATTACAGAAATTTATGGACTTGGAAATTCCCCATGATCCCATCCCTGAGAATTAACCACTGTTAAAAAGCTTCTAGATTTCTTCAATGATATATATTGTGTTTATGTCTACATATATTTTTATGAACAGAAATGCAATCATACTCCTCTTTAAAAAGACATTTTTGGGGCACGTGGGTGATTCGGTCAGTTTAGCATCCAACTCTTGATTTTAGCTCAGGTCAGTCTCACAGTTGGCAGGATCAAGCCCTGCACTGGACTCCACACTGACAGTGCAGAGCCTGCTTGGGATTCTCTCTCTCTCTCCCTGTCTCTCTACCCCTCCCATGCTTTCTCGCTCTCTCTCTCTCTCAAATAAACTTAAAAAAAAAGTCTTTAAAATTAAAAAAAAATAAAAAAACATTTTCACTAAGCAATGTCTTGATAGATTTTGAACATATTTTCATGTCAGTATACATAGAACTTTCTCTAGCTTTTTAATAACTGCAAAACATTCTTTTATATGGGCTGACAAATTTATATACCCAACTTTTTAACGTTATACATTTGAGTTGTTTAGTACTTGCCATTTCAAATAATCCTGGAGTGAATGTCCTATTTTTGTCACTTGTAAAGGATAAATTCCGAGAAATTAAATTGCTACGTTGAAAGACACATACCTTTAAAATTTTGACAGATGATTCCAAACTGCTGTCTGAAAAGGATGTGCCAATTTATACTCCCACTTAAATTCAGATTCTACATCTTCACACATTCACTATCAATGGGTATTCACTTATACTTAACCTTTGCCAATCTAACAAATTATATAAAAACCATATTTTAATTTATATTAATTATTGAGATTAATTATCTCTTCATATGCATGTTGACTGCACTTTGTGAATTGCCTGCTCATCTCCTAAGCCAATTTTTCTACTGAGTGGTGGCCCTTTTGTTACTAATTGGTAAGAGCTCCCTAAAATTAGAAATGTTAACATTATTATATGTGCTGCAAGTAGTTTTACAAACTCTTTTGCATTTTATAGAATATAAGATGTCTCTTGGAAAGAGCATGAAATCAAAAATACCCTTTCACATTAGGGAAATGAATTTTTGATTAAAAAGAAACTATGAAGTAAGCAGATGGACCTCTATTAACATACAGACTAACAAACCACCTCTGCTTCAGAGTATTTACAATACCTTCTGAGCCACTTTCTTTCTCACGGGTTAAATCCTCCCTAATACTTCTAAGTAAATTCAGTAACAAATCTTGGATGTGATAAAGAACCAGTTCTTAGAGTTAATTTCAGAGGTGATGAAAATGTTTCAACTACATTAAGTAATAAAATACAGTTAGTGAAGGAAGTGGTATTTCATAAGTTACACCTGCCAAATATTTAAGATGAAAAGAAACTTTCATTGAGACGCCTAGGTGGCTCAGTCAGTTGAGCATCTGACCAGCTCAGGTCATTGACCTCACAGTTCATAAGTTGGAGCCCTGAATCGGCCTCTGTGCTGTCAGTGCAGATCCCGCTTTATATCCTCTGCCCTCCCCCTTTCTCTGCACCTCCCCCTCTCCTCTCCCTCTCTTAAAATAAACATTAAAAAAAAACCACTTTCTTTCCCATCTTGCACTTGCTTCTCCTTTGTTCCTCAACTACATTAAACACACACACACACACACACACACACACACACACCCTATTTCACTACCTGTTTTTTAGGGGTTTAAGAAACCAGCCTGGTCAGTTGACCTCTCTCTGCACTTGTGTGAAGTTTGATTACTAATAAAAAATGCTCCTGCAGCTTTTGAAACCTAAGTTCTCTTTGGTACCTTAGAAAAAAAGTCTTAATCTTCCAGAATTTTTACATATAATCAAACTAATCAGTCTTTTCTTTATGTCCTCTCATTTGGTTTTGTTTTGGTTGTTGAAGTATTGTTTACATATAACAAGAGTCACCATTTTCAATTACAGGTTTAGGAGTTTGGACAATGCAGTTGTATGATTACCATACAGAACACTTCTATCACATCGAAAATCCCCCTTGTGCCCTTTTGCAGTCAACACCTCCCTCCACCTTCAGTTCCTAGCAACCAGTAATGTTTTCTGCCCCTACAGATTTGCCTTTTCCAGAATGTCTTATATGCCTTTTGTATCTGTCTTCCTTCATGTATTTAGCACCGTATTTAGCACAATGCATATGAGTCGCCCATGCTATTACATGTTATCAGTAGTTTCTTTATTCCTGCATAGTATCCACTGGATGCTTACTCCACGGTTGGTTTATCCAATGACCAGTTGAAGATATATAAGCTGTCTACAATCTTTCACAATTATGAATGAAACCATTATAAACTTTTACATACAAATTTTTATGTGAATATATAATTTTTCATTTCTCTTGGGTAAATACCAAGGAGTAGTAGGACTCCTGGGTCATATGGTTAAGTTGTGTGTTTAACTGTATTAGAAGCTGCCAGTCTTCTAAAGTGATTATACACCATTCTGGATTCCCACCAGAAATCTACAAAGGTTCAAACTGTTTTGTGTCCTTATCAGCTTTTGTTATTGCCAATTTTTTTGTTTTGTTTTTTGTTTTTTGTAGCCATTCCAACAGGGAAAATAGAATGTCACTATGCTTTTAATTTGTATTCCTAATAACTATAAGATGTCAAACATCTTTTGATATGTTTATTTGCCATCTATATATTCTTTTCAAAGTGTCTGCTCAAATCTTTTGCCCATTTTTTAATTGGGTTGTTTGTTTATTATTAGGTTTGGACGGTTCTTTATATATTTGGATACAAGACCTCCATCAGGTCTGTATTTTACAAATATTTTCTCCAGTCTGTAGTCTGGTATTTTCATTTTCTTAACAGTGTCTTCCAAAGAATTTTAATTTGAGGCAAGTCCAATTTGTCAATTTTTTCCCTTTATGGCTTGTATTTATTATGTCATGTATAAAAGTCTTTGCCCAATCTAAGACCACATTTTCTATGTTTTTGTCTATAAGTTTCATAATTTTAGGTTTTATATTTAGGTCTGTGATCATTTTAAATTAATTTCTGTAAATGATGAGAGGTATGAGTTGAGGGTCTGTTTTTTGCATATGAATATAAAATTGAAGTATGGATCTATTTCTAGGATGTCTTATTCTTTTCCATTACCTTGTATGTCTGTCTTTTTGCAGAGAGCACAGTCTTGATTTCTGAAGCTTTACAGTTATTTCTCAAAACTGTTTTGGCTACTCTGGTTTCTCTTCATTTCCCTATATTCTTAAGAATTAGCTTGTTAATTTATAAAAAATAACTCTATTGGTATTCCATTTAAGCTACAAAACAATTTGGAATTAGTTGACTGGGTCTTCTAATCCATGAAGTCCATATTATCCCTCTATTTGCTTAATTTTTCTGATTTCTTTCATCGTTTTGTAGTTTTCAGCATGCAGATCCTGAACATATGTTGTTACCTATATACCACGGTATTTTGTGTTTTGGGTGTTATTGGGTGTTTTGGGTGTTATACTTTTTAACATTTTTTTCAATTGACAATTATTCCATTGCTAGCACAGAGAAATACTAACCCTGCACCTTGTGACCTCGTTAAACTCACTTATTAGTTCTGGTAGCTACTGTGTAGATTTTTTGAGAGTTTCTGTGTAAGAAATAATTTCATTTGCAAACAGACATAGTATTATTTCCTCCTTTCCAATCTAAATGTCTATTCTTCCTTTTCTTGCCTTACTTCACTGGCTAGGACCTCCAGTATGATGTGTAAGAGGAGCAACAAGCAGTCATCCCTGCCTTGTTTCCAATTTTAGGGGAAAAGTATGGTCTCACCATTAAGTATGATGTTAGTTACAGTTTTTCACAGAAGTCCTTTATCAGGGTGAGGAAGTTCCCTTCTAACGCTAATTTTCCCAGAGCTTTTATCATGAGTAGATGCTGGATTTTGTCAAATATTTTGTCTGTATCTATTGAGATGATTATATAGTCCTTCTCCTTTATTCTGCTAATTTGGTGAATTATGTTGGTTTATTTCCTAAATAAACCAGCCTGATATTCCTGGGATAAACCTTAGTTTGTCCTACCAAATTGTCCTTTTAATATACTGTTGGATTCAACTTGCTAACAGTTTGTAAGGATTTTTACATTTACTTTCATGAGGGATATTGGTCTTTAGTTGTCTTTTCTTATAGTATCAATAAGCTGGTAAGTGTTCTTTCTTGTTTTTTCAGAAAGAATAGGATTGACAGTATTCCTTTCTTAAGTGTTTGCTAGAATTCCCAGCAAAGCCATCTGGGAATTTAATTTTTTAGTAAACATAGAACTACTCAGATTCTCTATTTCTTCTTGTATTGGTTTTGGAAATGTCTTTTAAAAAATATATCCATTTTATCTAAGCTATCTAACTTATCGGCACAAAAGTATTCAGGGACACCTGGATGGCTCAGTCAGTTGAGTGTCCAGCTCTTGATTTTAGCTCAGCTCATGATCTCATGGTTTGGGGGATCAAGCCTCACATCAGGCTCTGCCTCTTTCCCACTCACACATTCTCTATCAAAATAAATAAATATTTTTTAAAAAAGGTATTCCCAATTTTTATTTATTGTCCTCTTAATTTCTGTAAGGTCCACAGTAGTATCCCTTACCTTACTAAATTTTTTGTTACTATTTTCTTTTCAGTGAATTCTCTTTAAGATACTTTTAAACATAAAATCAGTCATTTATAAATCATGGTAATTTTATAACCTTTATAAAAAAGCATATCTCACTTCACTCTCCTGCCTAATTACACTAATAGGCCTAGCCCTTCAAGATCAATATTAAATACAATTGTGATACTTCTATATATTACCAACAAACATGAGGTGGCCTTTTGACATACACTTTTTAAAACTGAGTTAAAGAAATAACCATCTACTTCTTTTATCTGGAGCAGGGATTGACAAACTATGGACCCAGGCTAAATCTGGCCTACCACCTGTTTTTGTAACACACTTTTTTTGAAACACACTCATTTATTTCTATATTGTCTGTAGTTACTTTCACCTTACGATGGCAGAATTGAGTAGATGTGACAGAAATCAGACAGCCAATGAAGCCTAAAATATTTACCCTCTGGCCCTTTACAACAGTTTTGCTAACCCCCTAATTTAGAGGATTCTTCTTTTAATTAAGAATGGATGCTAGATTTTATCAAACATCTTCTTGGGTAAGTGTTATAATGAATTTACATTTTCCTCTTTAACCTATTTATATGGCAAATTATATTGAGATTCCTAATTGCACTATCCCTGCATCCTGGAATGAATGCACCAAGGTGTTTTTTTTTCTTTTTTTTTTTTAATGTTTATTTTGAGAGAGAGAGCATGTGTGAGTGGGGCTGGGGGCAGATACAGAGGGAGAGACAGAATCCCAAACAGGTTGTCTGCACACAGCCCGACACAGGGCTTGATTCTCTAGAACTATGAAATCATGACCTGAGCCAAAATCAAGAGTTGGACACCTAACTCACTGAGTCACCCAGGTACCCCAGTCAAGTTGTTTTATATCTGGGATTCTTCTGATACATGTAACAGGAATTTTTTTATCAGTAATACTTATAAGTGAGATTGGTCTAACAGTTCTCTTCCCAATATCTGCTAGCCTCGTAAAAAAGAACTAAAGAAATCTGCTTTTGAAGTATTTCCTGATTATCCTTAACAAATACAGTATCTGTTCCTCTGAATGTTCAGTATTCTTCAACCAACTGTTACTGAACTTAATCATATCTGAACTATGTTAAAGGAATTTAACTTCAATTCCCCTTCTACTGCCTCAGGATAAGAAGGAAAACAATGCTAAAAGGCTGTAA